>NC_142092.1:28161186-28462020 GCF_054644295.1 Miniopterus natalensis | reverse complement strand
GCAGAGCAGGCACTAGAACCTAGTTCTATTAACTGCTTGTCTTTTTATATTTGTAATGTGCTTGAGACTGTGTTAGATATGCCTGACCTTGTTGTTAACCTAAGGATTGGCTAATTGTGGAGATTTTATGTTAGGTTGGGCAGAAGGACAAGCCCTAACTTGTGAGAAAGCATGTGGCAGTGGGGAAGGGCAGGGGTGAAGTGGGGTGTCAGGAGAAAGAAGAGGGTGATGTAAAAGGCATCCTTCAACTCATGATCAACACACAGGTTTCCCTTAGCATCTATATTGATCAAGGCTCTCCAGAAAAACAGAACGGAGAGAAAGAGAGAGAGAGAAAGATGATAGATGATGATAGATAGATAGATAGATAGATAGATAGATAGATAGATAGATAGATAGATAGATAGATAGATGATAGATAGATAGATAGATAGATAGATAGATAGATAGATAGATAGATGATAGATGATAGATAGATAGATAGATAGATAGATAGATAGATAGATAGATAGATAGATAGATAGATAGATAGAGGATAGATAGATGATAGATGATAGATAGATAGATAGATAGATAGATAGATAGATAGATAGATAGATAGATAGATAGATGATAGATAGATAGATAGATAGATGATAGATAGATAGATAGATAGATAGATAGATAGATAGATAGATAGATAGATAGATAGATGATAGATTTATTATAAAAAACTGCCTAATGTAATTATGGAGGAGGCTAGTAAGTCCAATCTGCAAGTGGGCTGGCAGGCTGGAGACACAGAGCAGATGTTCAAATTTAAAAGTCATCCTGCAGAAAGAGCAGAAATTCCAGTTTGAAGGCCATCAGGCAGGAGAAACCAATGATGCAGATGAAGTCCAAAGGTAGTCTGCTGAAGAAATCTCTTACCTGGGAGAGAGTTGGTCTTTTTGTTCTATTCAGGCCCTTCAACTGATTGGATGAGGACCACCTACATTATAGAGGGCAATCCACATTACTTTATCAATTAAAATATTAATCTAATTAAACACTCAAAACAATGTTTGATGAAAATCTGGGCACCCCATGGCTTAGTCAAGTTGACACATAAAATTTAACCATTACAGCATCCTTCAGCTCATGCACAAGTGGTACCTTAATCATCCCTTAACTTGAATGTAACACATAGGAAGTACCTTTAGTATTCTCATGCTTAACACACAGTTATTATCTAGAGCATTCTTCAATTTGAGCACAACACACAGACTATCTTGAATTTGCTTGCCACACAGGACTGACCAGGAACATAAGTCACTCATTTCCATCCAAGTTTTCAAAAACATAATGTATTAAAAAAGTGAGACACAACTGAATTTGCCTTCACTAATTGATATCGTTGTTTAATTGCTCATTAGGACCCAAGCCACTTGAGGGCAGGAACCTTGTCTTCTTACCACATATATACTGTACTACTGTACATGGTGAATAAATACAGTGACTTGATTAGGCTTGACCATCAGGTTCCTTGCCAAGAGGGATCCTTCAGCTGAGATTTCAGAGTCATTGGCCTTCCTGACTTGTTTCACTTGCTTGGAACTTGCTGATAAATGATCCTCTTTTATTTTTAGTTTTTTAATTTTTTTATGCTTGATTTCATCCCAAATGTGAGGATTTTTTCATTGTTGAATGTTGAGACAAACACCTGTTCAGCTGTTTCTGACACTTGGGCAGCTGAGGAGGAAGAAAAAGAAGCCGACCCTCAGCTTTATGCCATAAGATCATTTAAAATTATTTTTGTTCACAACTCCAACACAGAGTAAATTTAAAATTTGAAAGTTTCATTGTGTGCCCACCATGAAAAGTCAAATCATCTTCCATCACCACATTTTTGGCCTCCATTACCCTTTGCTACCTCATGTATCATAGAAATGTACACTTGAAACCTATATAATCTTATTAACCAATACCACCCCAATAAATTTAATTTTTAAAATGTTTCCATGTAGCCTGGCCGGGCATGGCTCAGCGGTTGAGCATCAACCTAGGATCCGGGAGATTGCGGTTCAATTCCCGGTCAAGGCACATGCCCAGGTTGCAGACTGTATCCCCAGTTGGTGATGTGCAGGAGGTGACTGATCAGTGACTCTCTCATCGTTGATGTTTCAACTCTCTCCCTCTCTCTTCCTCTCCCTTCCTCTCTGTGAAATCAATAAAGATATATTTAAAAAAAAAAGTTTCCATGCATTGCTCTGCCAGGCATGGCTCAGAAGTTGAGCATCGACCTAGGATCCAGGAGATGGCGGTTCAATTCCCGGTCAGGGCACGTGCCCGAGTTGAGGGCTCGATTCCCAGTCGGGGGCATGCAGGAGGCAGCTGATCAATGACTCTCATCATTGATATTTCTATCTCTCTCTCCTTCTCCCTTCCTCTCTCTGAAATCAATAAAGATATATTAAAATAAAAATTTCTATGCATCTGCTTTTCACAGGGGAGAAAGCAGGGTCATTTTGGATTAAAAAAAAAAAAGCATATCCAAAGCAGTTTCAAGTGACCAAAAATTTATTTTGTATATATAGAACCTAGATTTAAGGAGCAGTTTCCATGGCTCTACTTATGTTTGGTAAATACACAATAGCTCTACTTAACATTTAGTGTATGGCTTTTGTATACCTGAATATAAATTTGTCTAAGGTTGGTGGTACTGTATCATGTATAGGAAAGGAGTTGAAGAATTTTCTTTTTGGGGGGATGAGGGGTTTGCTATTATTTTCACTTCCTTCCAAACCCATGTTCTTTATCTCTAGTCTTCATGGAAAGTTCAGCTTCACTTTTACTCAGTAAATTGAAACTCTGAGACCCCCTTGTTCCTCTGGGGCACATAGCTGTTGCTGCTCTCCACCTCCTATGGTTATGTATATCATATTATCTGTCACAACCCTAGATTGAAAAGCTTTTTTCTAGGTGAGAGATTGTGTTTTATTTGCCTTTCCCAGTCCCTTACTCTGGGTCTGGTATACTTGGGCACTCATTAAATGTTAAGTAATTGGATGATAGAAGACTGGTATTCATACAAGCTGGTAGCAGGACCCCTGATATGGAAGAGCTCTGGACCTCTGCTTTGTCTTCTGCCTCTCAGATGATTCTACCTGTTACTGAAAACATGATGTAACTGTGCATCAAAGCATTTTTTAAACAACCTGTCCACTGCTGCTCATTTTATAAACACAAAGTCTTCCCATGACTCTTACCTCTACTCCATTGAGAATCTTCCTGGCTCATAGTAAACTTAAGTCTTTGTTATACTTGACTTTTTTAGTTTACATTATGAAAATAATAGAGCCATTTGAGTTTTCCAAATATATAATTTTTTAGTATTTAATATGCTTTAAAATTTATCCCCCACCACCACCTCTGCTACTCCAAGATGCTGATGTGTCCCCAAGGTGGAGCACATGTCTTTCAATCACCTGTGCCCCTATTTTTCCATCCATGAGAATAATGACTTTTAGCATCATCAGGAATACTGACTTCACAGGGAGCGGCCTTTGGAGTTCTGTTTCCATGTCATTATCTCTATAGTAAGGAAGCTCTGATCCAAATCCCTGTGGTTGTATATCTTCTAATATTTAGTTCTGAGAACAGCTGTTCCACATGCCTTGTCCTACCCTCTGCATAGAGAAAGTTAATGAGGTAGCTACTTGGCCCTCTTTCTTTCTAGGTTAAAGAATCCCTAACCCTTTAAACTTTGTGCCCATGGGACTGATTTATAGACTTTTTAATTAGTTTTAGTTGATATTCTATATTTTTTAGTCTTTCTCTATTTTTACGCCTTGTTCTTTAAACACTGCCCTAAAACATCTGACCAAAACTAAGTGTCATGGAGAAATAACCAATTAGCTTCCTCTTTAGAGGGGAAAAATAGAACCCCGGGGATGAAATGACTGCCTTGAGCCTCATAAGAACTGGTGAAATTGGATTGTCAAAGAACTCACAACACGCTCCATGGAGAGAAACTTGGAATCAAGAGAAATGCATTTGAGTCCATCACCTACCTGCTGTGTCACTTAGCTGTCATCTGGGAACTGGAAATAATATATTTCTGCCTCTTTCTTAGAGACGTCATCAAGTTCATAAGAAACTGTAAGAGAGAATGGTAAAAATTATACAGCTTTATGCAGAGGGTTGTCAGAACCTAAGGGAAATGGGAAAATGCCTCCAGAATGTCAACATAAAGTTAACTCCTGAAAGTGCAATGAAGGAGTATTTAAGTGTAGCGAATGAGATTCATGATTTCTTGCAGTAAATCAGTGGTAGAGGTAGTCTGAGAATATCTAACTCAATTAAGATGATCAGGTGGACATTTATGGAAAGCATACTCCTAATGTCTATTGTGTGATGATTAAATTAATGTATTAAAAAATTGTATGCAAAAAGAGATAGTGGTAGTCTTTTTCTCCTTTCTAAACAGGAGCGTCTGTGCTCAGAAAGATCGAGTGATTTGCCCAAGGCAGTATAGCCAAGGGCTCTCTGTCTCTTTTTCTAGGTTCTATTTTTGTTTCCTTCAAGAACTTGATGTGGAATGAACACAGGAGTCTATGACCATAGCTGAGAATGTAACCTTGTAATTACATAATTGAAGGTGTAATACAATCAAGTATAAACTAAAGCCTTTATAGTGAAACAGCTGAAGCTGATTAACAAGAAGCTGAAGTACCAATTGTATTATAGAAAGGCAATTTTAATAAAAAGAAGCAAAAATAATGGAATGTAGTAAAAGAAATATCAAAGGGAAAAAATAATATAGTTTTTATCTGCTCTGTTTTAGGAAGGGTGCATAGCCAGTAGAGGGTAAAAGAAGTAAATAATGCTGTAGGGACCAGAAAAACATTTTCTTAACACCATCTTTTTTGACTCGATTTATACACTGAGTGACCTTGGCCTAAATAAAGTTAATAGAAACATTTCTCTCTTTATATAGCAGTACTTTGGCAGAATGGTTTATACATCAGACTCTTGGTTGTTGACTTATTATGTTTCAATCCTTCAGAGTGAAACCAATGTTCTCACAAATAGATTTTTGAATTTACAAAGCCAAGAGCTACTATAGACCATGACAACCTGAGCCAGATTCTAATACCTCTTGAAGGCCAGACTGATGGCCAGCCTTCCATCTATGACATCTGTCATTTCTTTTTTATTGCAACTACCACAGTACTATTACTTTTCTCTAGTGTACTTTTGTTACAGTTATGGAATATTAGACTGTCACCCTATTACTCTCATTCTAGAGACCCTGACAGGTTAAGTGACTTCCCCAGGTCATAAAGTTAGTGACAGTATTTAGACATGAACCCAGGTCTTCCACCCATTTTCTTTTGAGCTTCCTCTTTTCTAACTATATGTATTAACTATGTTCTTCCTTTCTTTCTGGTTTTTGAAAACTCCTTTATAGCAAGGACTGTGTCTCTATGGTTAATTTAAAATTATGCTTTCAATTCCTCATCTTTTAGCTGTAGATAATATTTACCTCCTAGGGATGCCATGAAAATAAAATGAGACAAAAGGAAAACACATGGCACCTTTCTTAGGCTGGAGTCGTTGCTAAATAAATGCTTACTCTCCTTATTCCTTTTCTCAAGGTATTCTAGACATTTCTTCAATGAACTTCATTTAACCACTTTCCTCCACTAGACTAGAAGCCAGTGGTTTGCAGCCTTGACTGTAATTGAAATCACCTGGGGAGCTTTAAAAGTTATTGATACCTGTGTGGGCCTCATCTGCAGAGGTTCTGACTTAATTGCTCCAGGGGTGAAGAGCTTGGGAATTAGTACTTAAAAATCTCTCCTGGTGATTCAAATGTGCAGCCAAAGGCTGAAGACCCCCCCCAAGTATTATAAGGGCTTGGGTTTTATTTTCCTCATCTTTGCAATTCCAGGACCAAGCTCAACATCTCATTGTGGGCACTCAATTTTGGATTATTTGGAAGGACACAAATAGCCATGAACTCACCTCCTTCTTTCCTTCCTTCCAACTCATTCAAATAATCCCATACTATTCTAGCTTGCTCTCCCCTTAGACTTAAGCTAAGCCATGTTATATGTTTACCAAATAATTTTTTAATAAAAATACATCATTTCTTTCCTCCTAATGTGCTTTTTCTTTCTTTTTGTTTTTAGTCTCAGGCTTCCAGGAAATTTGGAGATTTAGTGTCAATTGCAATTAATGAACTCATGTATTTATTCATGGCAGCAATAAGCATTTATTGAGCCCCTACTGTATGCTGGCCATGGTGCTGGGCAAGTGAAGTGCAAAGATGAATAAGATAAGAGCTGTTTTCAAAGAGTAGCAAGTCTACTGGCAAGATGAACATATTAATAAGTAATTATAATATCACTTGATAAAGGCTTCAAGGGAGGTATGGCCGTCTCAATTGCCTTTCGACATCTATTATTTTTTCCATGTCTTTTTGGACTAATTTTGCTCCAACTTTACACACTCATGCAAGTGTCCACACACACACACACGGGGTATGTAATATATGTGTGTGTGTGTGTGTGTGTGTGTGTGTGTGTGTGTGTGTGTGTGTGTGTGTGTGTGTTTCACTTTGACACTAGATTGGAGTCTTTTGTAGAATTAGTTGGAGAGAGACATCCAAAGCAATAAATAAGTAAAGTGGATAAGTCATTCTGATACACAGCCTGATGGTCTCCAGATAAAACCCTAAAAAACTATCTGTCTTTGTTCCTATCAGAGGAGCATTTTAATGTGACATTTTGATAGCATTGATTATTTATAGCAAAGGTTTATTTCTATTCTTGGTTCTTTTCCACATGAAGTATATTTTAAATTATGCAGAATTTCAGAATTCTCTTTCTTAATCAGGAGGAAAATTCTTGGCAGTTTGGGAAGATTAAACTTCTTTCCTTATCTTCTGACTGAATTATATACCATCTACCTGCTATCCTTGGGGGGCCCCTTGGGATACTTTCATTTTAGATTACAAAGCTGGAGGATGGGCCCCATTTAGCCAATGAAAAGAAAATATTGTACCTGGGGGGGGGGTAGAAAAAATATTACTCTAAGTTTTTTTGTTTTAAGACCTTATCCATTCAATGGGCAATTGGCCAGTATGACTCACTTAAGCTCAAAGCTAAGTTATAGGTACTTACTTAGTATATGAGATTGGTTAGTCAGTCATATTGCAAGCCTCTTAAAAAATGGGATCAAATAGGGATGATTTTGCTGAAGGGATCAGAAGGATACAAAGAATGAGCTGAGGCTTGATAAAGGAATTCCAGAAGAAAGCTGAATATAAAAGCCCTGGAAATATATGTATGTCTGTCTACATGGGACTTTTGGTGGGGCAAGGAAGGTAATGCTGAGAGAGAGATCAGGAAGATGAGCCTCCTCTGCATCATTTGTAGTTTGTCTAGGACAAGATTTCTCAACCTATACACTTTGACATTTTGGGCTGGATAATTAATTGTTGTGGGGAGCTGACTTATGCATGTAGGATGTTTAGCAGCTCCTTGGCCTCTACCCACTAGATGCCAATAGCACTACCCTCCTTTTATTTTGACAACCAACAATGTCTCCAGACATTTCCCAGTATCCCCTGGGGGATAAAATTGCCTGATTGAGAACCACTGATCTAAGGCAATTTTTAAAATCCTTTTTAAAAATCTGTAATGGAGTTTCAAGTTATAGTCTACTAAACAGTAAAGTCAGTAAGGGCAAGAACCTTTTGTATACTATCTACTGTTAGCACTAAGTGGATAATTAAGCCAAAATGTGAATGAACACCATCAGCAAATGGGTTAGGTATAGAAAGATTAAAGATGAAAATAACCTTGTTTGTCTAGGAGTTACCGTTTTTTTGTAAGGACTTAGGATAGGAGGTAGGAACACAGATTCTAAATTCAGATATTCTGTGTTTGATTTTATTTGTTTATGCATGCATACATTAAAAATACATTTATCTAGTACCCTACTCTCTGGTACTGCAGGTCCTTGGGATACATTAGTGAGCAAAACAACCAATATTCAGCTGTCTAACCTTTAACAAGTTTTTCACTTCTGGGATCCTCAGTTTTCTTATCTATAAAATGGAGATAATAGTAACATGTGCCTACTCCGCTATTAAAGAACTAAAGGTAAGGCATAAAGGTGCTTAGTGTAATACCTGCACAGGGTAACAAAAATAGCAATAATTACTGTAAAACTGAAGACAATGATTTACCAATAAAAGTCACTGACTTGCCCTGGCCAGTGTGACACAGTGGTTAGAGTGTAGGCCTGAGCACCGGAGGGTCAGGGGTTCGATTCCCGGTCAAGAGCACATACCTGAGTTGCAGGTCAAATCCCTGCCCCTGTTGGTTGGGGTGCATATGGGAAGCAACCAATCGATATGTCTCTGTCACATGGATGTTTCTCTTTCCTCTCTCTCTCTCTGTCTCTCCCCTCCCTGCTCCCCTCCTCTTTTTAAGAATTAGTGGAAAAAATATCTGCACTCCTCGGGTGAGGATTAAAAAAAAAGTCACTAACTTAACCTTTCAGAAGAGGAAACAGAGTTCAAGAGCATGCAAGGAACTCCAATAACTTGGGCTCAGAGGCAGAACTCAGGCCACCTGCCTTCCTACTCTCCTTTTCTTATTGTGAGGAGGATTTAAGTATTATCGGTGTTATTAATGATTTTTTTTAAAGAAAAATTCATAGTTATCAGGAGTTGAACAAGATCACCCACATGGCACAGACAGTTGAATCTATCAGATACATATTAACATTGCATTCTTAAGTACCAGAGCCCAGATGATTATCTGGGTGGGGTGAAGAGGGTAAGAGCATGGAAGAAATATCAACACAGCAGGAACATTCTTCAAACGAGCCTTTAATTCACAATTTTTTTTTTAAGTCTCTGTCCAACCACTTGTAAGGCAGAAATTTTACATGAGGTTGAACAAAGTACATTCAGAAACAGCTAATAGTTTTAAGAAAGGATGTCTTAATAAACTCTACAAGAATTTCTATTTGAGTCAGAAAAGAAAGTATTAAAAATACCTGAAAATGTATGATAAAGAAATTAAATTTGTGCATGGGCTCCAATTAAAATTCCCTCTCACTCACCTGCATGCCTTGGTTGGCAAGTCAAGAGGATAGTCAGATACTCCAACCCTTTTCTGGACACATCAGTATCTGGAGGAGTGAAGAGAATCCCCAAACTCCTCATGATGCTAGCAAGACTCCCACCTCTTCCTCTTCCTCTCAATACCCCCATCCCCACTACCACTATCTGCCTTGAGACCATCAAACTAATCTTATTATATCTTTATCGTTATTTATTTCTGCCGCCACAGCAGTCCAGGACTCCCTGGTTAGTCGTCATCTTTGTTTGGCTCCACACAGCCATTATTTACTCCCACCCCTGTCACATGTGTATATATTTAATACCATATTTTTTGTTTTATTTTTTCTGTAGTACTTATTAACAGCTACCTTATTGTACATATTGTTTATTTTTCTTTAACACTGAAATGTAAGCTTCATGAGGTCAGATATATATGTATATTTAGTTAAAGGCCGTATCTTCATTACCTAGAACAGTGCCAGGCACTTGGTAAGCAT
Organism: Miniopterus natalensis; assembly: GCF_054644295.1. NCBI lineage: Eukaryota > Metazoa > Chordata > Mammalia > Chiroptera > Miniopteridae > Miniopterus > Miniopterus natalensis. The sequence goes on along the minus strand of NC_142092.1, from coordinate 28,452,420 downwards.
TCAGAAACTTTTTGATAAATAAAAAAGAATGAACTTGATAAATATGTCTGAATAGTGTGCCGGGATTGTGCTAGAGACACACTGAGGGGTGGGGATGGAATTAGGGATGGATCAAATAGAATCTCTGCCCTGTAGTTTAGGAGAAAAAGTTATCATTCAAGGTGGAGTTTGGAAAGTGTCTTAAGGAGACTTCCAATGCTCACCTCTATCTGATTTTCTTTTCCTTACGGACTAATAGAAGGGTAACAGTTTCTTATGTCCTTTGCCATTAGTCAGGGCCGTGTGACAATTGTTCTGACCATTTAACAGTAGGAACAGCCTCCATGGTTTAGAAAACTGAGACGATTCTGTGACTTTATAGGAAACGGAGGGGCTATGTTTTCTTTACAGAATGGTACTGTATTACCTTCTCTTCTGACTCCAGAATGACAAATAGAGCCAGGAGCAGCTGGAGATAAGTTTGAGGAGTTGTATTCTTCATGATAGCAATCCATTCAGACGATAATAAATTGACAAGTGTTTCTTGAGTGTCTGTTCTATATCCATTACTAGGTTAGGCACAAAAGGAGATGTCAAAGCAGCAGAAACATAGCTCCCACTCTGAAGGATATTCTGGTCTTTCCTGTAAGAAGTGCTTCATATGTATTTATCAATGGAAAAGTTTGTAAAAATGTAAAGGAAATGTAGGTCTTAAAGTCTGGAGGAATCTAGGAAGGTTTCCTAGAGGTGAGGATTTGGCCCTGGCCTTGTAGAATGGACAGGATTAAATACAATTACTAACAACTTACTGAGCTTGCTATGTATTAGGCACAAGGTTAAGATCTATATATAGCCCATTGAGTCTTTCACCTACCATATATAAATGATCTCTACTTTACAGATAAGGAAACTGAGTCTTGGAGATGTTAAATAATTTGTCCAAGTCATAGATCTTGGATTCAAACCCAGGTTTGTTCCTTGTCAAAGCAGATGTTCTTAATCATGAAGCAATAATGTTCATATAGAATGAGGAGCAAATCTTTTAGGAGGAAGAATGTGTTGAAGTTGACCTCACCTGCTTTGCTTTCAGGCTCAGCTGAGCCTTGACTTTATTGATTATCCAGCAGAAATGCAGGTCCTTCATTCTTTCGGTTGTGGAGGAGGAACTAGGTAAACTGATCTTTAAATAGTGCTTAAAATAATGGAGCTTCTCAGCTATAAGCTTTGCTAAGTAAACCACCTCTTCATATTCCCCAAGTATGAAAATCCATCTCAATCCTTTACCCACACAAACATTAGAAGGAAGTAAGTAGTGGGTAGAACTGATCCTAATTCGCCCGCACGGCTGGTGACTTAGACTCTCCTAAGGATTATCATAGGCTAATGGGATTGTCAATGGCCTTTTTGCTGCAGTGGGACTCCTGCCACACAGTTTTATCTGTGGTGGGTCAGTGGGCATTGTGGTTTCAGTCAGGCTCCTATAAGAATCATATGGCATGCTCAAAGGGTTAATAGAAGATAATTTAATGAAGACACTGTAGAGCTGAGGGTAGGTTAAGAAAACCAGTGTGGTTAGTGAGGCCCCAAGAATTAGCAATATCAAAAAAAGGCATCACCAATTCTAGGTCTGAAGGGGGAAATAGAACAGTTTTGTTAGCACAAGAATGAACCCATGTGAGTAGAAAGAATAATGGGCCCTCAAAAATGTTGTGCTCTAATTTCTGGAGCCTGTGAATATGTTACCTAATGTGGCAAAAGGGACTTTGCAGATGTGATTAAGGTTGAGGACCTTGAGGTGGAGACATTATCCTGAATTAATCTTTTGGGCCCAGCCTAATCACATGAGTCCTTAAAGGCAGAGAATCTCTCCCTAGTACCGTCAGAGATGTACTGAGGGAAGAAGGATCAGAGATGAAGCATTGCTGGCTTTGAAGGTGGAAGAAGGGGACCATTAGCAAAGGAATGTGGGCAGCCCCTAGAAGCTAGGGATAGTAGGGAAATGGAGTCTCTCCTAGAGCCCCCAGTGTGGAACCCAGCCTTGCCAACACCTTGGTTTTAGCTCACTGAGACTTGTGTTGGACTTCTGACCTACAGAACTGTAAGATGAAACATTTGTGTTGTTTCACGCCACCAAGTTTGTGGTAATTTGTTACAGCACCCATAAGAAATTAATATACCACAAAAGAGGGGTGACTGATAGGAGCTGTGGGTCTGGATAGAGGATCACAGCTATTGCCGCGCTGTATTCCAGCAAAGTTAGAGAGGGCAATGAATACTCTGACCTCTCTCTCCTCCTGCCCTCTGGGGTCCTTCCAGTGCCTGCATTGGCTGAACCCATTAGCTGAAAGCTAGTGGGCAAAACAGCCTGGGTGATGCAGCCCCCTAGTGTTTAGTCTTCTGGAGAACAGAACTGGGCAGAGCAGGATAGAGAATGACTCTACAGAGACAAATAGAAAATAACCAGTGTAGAGATTAAACTTTAGGACAGAGGTTTCAAATAGTTGTGTGCTGGACTCGGTTTCACTCATTGTCATAGAGAGGAGGATCTGGCAGAAAGCATTACCAGCTTTTAGGCAAGGGGTTGGATTAGTTTAATATAGTTCATTCTTATTGTGAGGGAACTGTTGTGGAAGGGGTTTCATTCAGTCGAATCCAATCAGTCAATCGATCAATTCAGTTGTTATTCAACACATTTATTTAAAAGACTTGCTATTCATTGGGCTCCAGGAGCAAGTGGGGGTGGGGGTGGAGTAAGATACAGAGGTAGATAAGACACGGCCTTTGCTCTGAAGAAAGTTAACATTTGCAGAGTGGTGGTGGAGTTGAGATAGGATAGAGAGGAGACACGCAGCCGCCCGTAGTTATCCATCAATCAGGGCTGTACGCATGTGTCTGTGCAGGGAGGGGCATGGGTTGAAGGTCAGGGTAGTAGCAGGGGAGTGTTCGCAGAGAAGGAGCTACTTAAGCTGGGCGTTTTGTGTGTGACTTGTCTGGTTTGAGAAGGAGAACAGGCATCCGAAGCAGAGGGAAGAGGGTGAGAGGAGAGACTGAAAGGCTCGGCATCCTGGAGACAGCAAGAAATGCCACCTTGCCAGGATACAGGGTACTTGGCGCATGTGTGCTGCGGGGTCAGCGATTGAGGCTTGCTAGGGCGGGGCAGATTATGAAAGGTCTTGCATGGTGTGTGTGCACGCATGTGTGTGTGGTTTTAGCACAGACCTCACATGCACATGAAAACAGTTGGTAAGGCCTATAGAAATAATGTGTTTATTGTAAATATACTTTTAAAACAAAATGAAAATAAGCAAAATGTATGAAACAAGTCATTATTTCCATAATATAGACAAGTTTAATTCTTGTCTCATACCCCCATATACCTTGTCATTATTTCCATAATATAGACAAGTTTAATTCTTGTCTCATACCCCCATATACCTTGCTCTGCCCATTTACTTATGGAATTTTAGATACAAAATAAAATATGAAATGAAGATGTGAAAAAATCACAAACTCTGAATTTCCTAAAGGCAATGCATGGTAGACATGACTTTTTTCTGCCTTAGTTGGCTCTTGTCCTCTTTCTCTTTATAATCCTTGTCTCTTAAAACTTACACACACACACACACACACACACACTCAGGAGAAGCTCAATTCTGAAAGTTTCCTGTGATTGCAGGAAGATTTCCATTTAGCCAACTCACTACCTAAGTGATTTCCGGTATTCTATTTAGCATCCCTCAGACCCCAACCACAGCCTGAAATAAATGTGCCTTGTCTTACTGAAGAAAAGCAACACTTCTATTTCAGAGGGTCGTCTGGCGGGAGAAATGGAATAGCTTTCTTCCTCGAAAACTGTCAGAGCATCTGACCAGAACTTCCTCCACAGTTACATGTTTTCCCATCATAGAACCTTTACCTAGTGCAGGTCAGCTAGATAATGCATGAAAAGAGATAGATGCTGGCCCAGCCAGTGTGGCTCAGTGGTTAAGCATCGACCTAGGATCCAGGAGATCGTGGTTCGATTCCTGGTCAGTGCACATGCCTGGGTTGCAGGCTCGATCCTCAGTAGGAGGCGTGCAGGAGGCAGCCAGTCAGTGACTCTCATCATTGATGTTTCTGTCTCTCTTCCTCTCCCTTCCTCTCTGAAATCAATAAAAATATTTTTTTAAAAAAAAAGAGAGATGGATGCTGTAATTTCATTACTTTTGACTGCCTTTAGTAACATACATTGTAACTTTGTGGTAACAACACATTTCTTTTCCAAGAACTTCAATAGCTAAACATGAATGAGGAAAGCAGTATTGAATCAGAGAGAAAGCTGCAGCCAAGGGTTCAGGAAGCCCTGGGCCCTTGAGGAAGTTGGTTTTATCACTCTGATCCCAAGTTGCTCATCTATAAAATAAGAGGTTGGACAAAATATTTCAGAGAGGCAATTAAGGGAGTGTGGTGGTTAAAAACACCAGTATGGCTCAAACTCAGCTCTGCCACTTGCTAGTTGTATGGGTATGGCACATCGACACACTGAGTTTCATCCATAGAAGAGAATAAAACAGTACATAGCCTACAGAACTATGGGGAGGGCTAAATTAGGAAAAAAGGGTAAAGTGTTCTGCACTGTGTGTGTGTGTGCGCGTGTGCCTGTGTGTTTCACAAATGAAGAAAACAAAGGAGTCCAAAAAGTTTGAGATTGTATAGAGGCAGTGACACAGACCCTTTGTAGTCACGGGAATTTTTGAGTTGGAAAATTTAATGCAGTCTCTCAGAAGAGGGCAGTGGGTCACAGGTGCCGTAGATCTGTGAGATGGGCTTCACCCACCTCTAGTAAAGAAATTCTCCTAATGCAAAGGAGAGGAAACACACCCAAGGAATCTATGAATATCAAATAATAGTGTTCACGTCACAGTGGCAGATGCTTGCTGGATCCAGAAATGAAATGGTTTCTGGTTGGACTTGAGCACTCGTTACCACCAACTCGGCTTCACCTTTTATTAATTTTGGGAATCAGTGGTGAATGATGCAGCCTGTCATCCTTTCCTAACTTCTTCTTGTTGGAATTGGAGAATTAGATCTGCTTAACCAACCTCTCGTCAAGAGGCTGTGAAATAACCATGAACAGAACGCAATGAAGAGGGATTTATCTGGATTACACCCTGCAGGCCATACATACCTCCTCGGACTTTCAGGAAGTGAATCATAGTTCAGGCTGTGGAATTCTCACAGGATTCGGGTGGGGAGAGGAAAGAATAACTCATCCAGTTATGTGCTCCATTTCTCAAGGTACAGCCATAGATCATCCTGGGCTTGTGACTTGCTCCTTAATCGGGTCGTCAAACAGAGTGGCTATCAAGCCAGGAAGAGATTGGGGCTGCAGTGGAAGATTTGCCCCTATGAACAGAGAAAGTGGGCCTCACCAAAACAAGAACAAAAAAACAACAAAACCCTCTAACCTGGGAAAAAGATATCCACATTCCCCCCTTTCCATCAAACTCTCTCATGTCTAGAAATCCTTTAAATACTTCCCCTCAACCTCCAAATCTAAGCCATTCACAAAGTTAGTTGTTCACCTACTTCATGTGTGTGAAAACGATTCTTTCCTCAGGAAAGGTATGAAGTAGGCCCGTTACTGTGTGTTTACAGCACCAAGTTTTTATCATTATCATCATTAGAATGGCCTCCCTGTCTCTTCAGAGTTTAATGATTAAATTGAAACCACTTTCAATATCTTAAACGTCCCTGCCTTTAGCCCAACCTTATAAAAGGACTTCCTCTACTTTGGTGAGTGGTAATTATCTTCACGTGTATGGAGGTGGTCTGGTACATGGTTGGACTATCACACAAGAAAAATAATACCTCAGTTTGTGGGTATTGATTCAGTTTTGCAATGCTAAAGTTATCTGTGGCTTTCCTTCTTCATAAAGTTGAGATTGTCACAAGGCCTGCCTGTTTTCATATATCATCTTTCAGCTCACTCCAGTCATTCTAACAAATGTTTATATTATTGCTCCACTTTCTCCTGATCCTAGAGCAGATTGGGACATCCATCCAATGTTTCAGCACATTCCTGAGTTACCACAGTGATGGAGTGTTCTTGGAAGACACTCCAGTTCCTCGCTTCCCAGGACCTTGGCTACTTCCCAAGGAATGTACCTTTAGAGACAGTCATTATCAGTCCTGGGTTGAGTCCTTCTTGCCTCTCCTACCTTGCATGCCTAATTCCTTCTGACTCTAACCCAGATGAGGTTTACTGGCCACATATGTCTAAATAATGCCAAGATTACTTTTGAACGGCACTTCACATGTTTCAGAGTATGTTCCATGAGGACTCTGATACCTAATAATCTTACCAGCTTCACTTAAGATAGGGAAAGGGCTGTCAAGTCAGTGTTTTCGAACTTGAAGTTATATCCTTAAGGCCAACTGTGGGGCTGTTTGACCCTAGTTGTCTTCAGTAATAGCAGAGACACTGGGCAGACACAGTTTTGGATAGGATTGTAGCCAAGAGGATAAATTAGTCTTTTCAGAGCACATATGGTCTGATTTTCATGTGTATGTTGAGAAACCACTTAAAACATTCTTTGTTATTTAAAAAGAAAACCAACTTGGTATGGTTGTACATTTGCATTTCTGAATGGTAGTGTAAGCAGATATTTCATTAGTGTATTAGAATCTGATAATCATTATCAGCCTACATTTTTGGAGACCCTTAAATCTCTCTTGTTTGTGCTTGCATGGCTTAAAGAATCAGTGTGGTTATTTGCTAAATCATATGATATTTGCTAAGAATCCTCCTCTCACTCTCATAGTACTAGGAGAAAGTTCTTGTGTTACTATTACTCATAATATTTTAATAAAAAACAAGATATTGAGCATACAAAAGGTCTGCGTTTTTAAGAAGCTTCTAAACATACAGTGTTGCCCCATTGCTATTAATCTAAATCACCTGCAGGGGTTCTCTCAGTTTAAATGTCTTGTTCATTCAGAAATCACATTGTAATCACTTACTGCCTCAGCCAGACTTCCAGGCCATTCTGCTTGTTGGACATTGCTGGATACCACCGACCTCTGAACTAGGTCAGAGCTCTCCCGAAAGTCCTTAGGGCATGTCTTACTGTAATTGCTCATGCTCTCAGGACCATTCTCTCTGGGAGTTACTCAAATCATAGGTTTTGCAACTGGAAGAAACCCTGAAAATACAGTGTTCTGGGAGGCTCAGACAGGTTAAGAAGATATCATACTGCTGACTAGTGGCCAAGTCATGATCGAACAGACTTAATTTCTTAAATCTGTCCTGGTAATCCCACTACCCTGTGTGACCTCTTACTAAAAACAAAACCTTCAGGCAAGAACATGACAGCAGTCCTGTGTCATTCGTAACTGAAATGATAAACTCAAGGCAAACATTCTTCTGTCCCCGCATATGGAAAAAGACAATGGTCAGTGTGTAGCTAAAGTTTGTAGTGCTCATTCTTAAACCTGTTCTGACCCTCAAGTTTGACTCCAAACTTTTGCCGAAATAAAGTGCTCCAATTCTTGAAAGTAGCTTTATCTCTCTGCTACTTCCATTTCTTTGCAGTCCACAATTATTCAACATTTTTGACTCTGTATTTATGCTAGACTGGCAGTCCACTGGGACTTACTGGAAAGCAGAAATCACTCTTCCAATACCTCTCCCACCTCTAAAACTCAATTCTCTAGTTATAAGAAATTCTACTAAATGTAAAATTAATATTCCACTTCTGCACTCTAAATATTTTGGATTATCCATAAATTCTTAGAACCACACCAAACTACTCTTCTTGAGGATTTTAGGATTTGGATCAGTTAATTTACCTGCTCCATGCACTTTTCCTCCTCAGAGGTTTGTCTCCCAAGGTGGCTGACCCAAGGGAGGCTAATCTGATTTTCCCCCCTTAGTAATCTGGAATTGATACAGAGTGATTCTAGTTACCACTGATGGGTTTGGAGCTGGGAGGTTAACCTAGCCATGTTCTCCGTCATATGGCCAGCTCTCAAACTTCATTTTCTTTGACTATTCATCACATTTGACAGAACTGATGACTCCTTTCTTCTCAAGACACTTTCTGTGTGTGGTGTCTAATAAACCACATCTCTTGGTTTTGCTATTTTCTTGCTGACTGTTCTTTCTTAGCCTCCTCTGCTGGCTCCTTCTCCTCTCCCATGCCATGTTTTATTCATCTTGTATCAATATTATGCTGGATTATTCTAATGTCAACTTGGTTAAGCTGGGAACAGTGTTTCTCAGACCACCCTTTCCTCTATGGCTCCAGGTTAGAGTTACTCAAAGGAGGAACTTGCATGAGATCTGAGAAGTAGAAATAAAGCAGAGTCATTATTCTCTGAAGAACTTCAGGACCAGATATGGTGATGAAAAGACAAAGAAGTGACTTGCAGGTTCTAGTTTGTGTTTGTTTTCTTAATGTCCAAGTCCAGTTCTTCCTGTTGACCTCTGGTTCTGTTGACCAGCTGTGGCTCCAGGCACACCACCAGATGCTTGGCTATAGATGCACAGAAGTGGTAACTGCATAGCTGCTATGTTCCTCACAAAACGTATCCCACTTGGGGTTCCACTTCATCGACTGGATGTGCCTCGTTTATCAGATGTTCCTGAAAGCTCCATCTTGTCTACCTGTGCCAATGCTGTGAGAAGACTGATTAGTGACTCCCTCAAATCCTCCAATCTCTCTCCCAGACCTTCATTGCTCCAGCTTCTGTAACAATTGTATATGGTCTAATTCCTACAATGAATGCTTTATTCTATATCACCCCTAACTGAACACTGACTGAGGCAAATATTGGTACCAGTAGAAGTGGTTTTAGGGAAATACATCATTAAAAATAGCAATATGTCCTTAGGACTCTGATGTGACTAGACTTAAAGGCACTGATTAGCCTGTTGTCAATGAAAAATAGGGCACTGGTAGTCTAAGTCAAACAATAGTTATTTTCCCAGTTATGAAATGCATAGTAAAAATGACAACTAAGCAACTGATAGAATCTCCATATTGGTTCCCTGATCTATGAGTGAGACCTTTTATGACAGAAAGGGCAAAATGGAAACATCTAGAGCTTCCTTTTTCTACTCAATCAGTAACCCAAATTAATACTGCATTCCTGGAGGGACTGAAGAGCATTGTTCCACCTTCAAGGACTTGAAAGATGTAGGAACAGTGATTCCTATCACATCCCCATTCAATTTGCCTCTTTAGACTGTGCAGATGACAGGTGGGTCTTGGAGAATGACAGATGATTATCATAAACCTAATTAGGTGGTGGGAGATTCCATTTGTAACCTGTTCCAGATGTGGTTCCTTTACTGGGTCTAAATAACATATCCCCTGAATTAGTATGCAGCTAATAACCTGGTAAATGTCTTCATACTTGTTAGTAAAGACCATCAGAAGCAGTTGCTTTCAGCTGGTATCTAGCAATACACTGCTCTATCTCAGAACTGTATCAATTATTTGCCCATTAATATAACCTTTTATTTTTCCATGAACCTCCTTGCCTCTCCATTTCAACAGACATTATGCTGGTTCACCCTGTCAATGACATCATGTTGCTTGGATCTGTTGAGCAGAAAGTAGATACTTCCCTAGACATATGTGTGCAAGAGTGGAGGAAATATTTTCCACAAAAATGCAGGAGCATGCCAATTTGGTCAAGCTTTTAGGCATCCAGTGGTCTGGAGCATATCAAGATATCTGCTATGAAAATGATCATGGATATTCAGCATAGTATAATGGGTTACAGATATAACATAGGGCTTGTTGGGAAGAAAAACTTAAAATCAGAAAAATAGTAGAGTAATGCAATCTGGCAAATTCTCATTACTCCATAGCACATGTGGAACATAGATGCCCTATATGTACTGTGACCAAAAGTCCAGCAGAGGGTAGTTTTAGCCAGAAAGCTACATGTACAAAACAGAACTCCTGCTTACCCCATTATATAAGCTAGGCTAAGAGGGGGAGGGAATACCTGGTTTATTATAGTAAAAAGAAGTAAAACAAGAGGTCTGTGAGTCCAGGAACATGCTAGGGAAGATGCATACTTGAGACGAAGGTTTGCATACCAAGAGCACAGGAAATAACCTTGCCTGCTGAATGGAATGCTGAAATTAGCCAAAAGCCTTATCTCTGCAGACTGGCCCAATGGACCTAAGCCAGTTCTCTGCTAAGCTTCCGAAAGGGGAAGGAGATGAGCTCCCAAGGCCATCCAAATTTGTCTCTCTTCAATATTCCTTCCAAGGAAAGGGAAAAGTTGCTGCATATGGCCCCTCTTCCAGTTCTAAAGCAGTGCCTAGGAGAAATGGCCAAATCTTGGATCTGCACGGATTCATGGGTAGTGGCTGATGGTTTTACTGGATAGTCAGAGACTTGGAAAGAACACAACTGAAAAATTTGGTGGCAAGTAGCCCAGAAGTGGTATGTGGATAGAACTCTCCAAAGTGGACATATTAAAATATAAAATATAAAAATATTTGTGTGTCATGTGATTGTTTACCAAAGGACACCCATCAGCAGAAGTAAATCTTAATAAACCAATTGGGCAAGATGACTCATGCCATGGGTATTAATTAGCCTCTTTCCCCAGCCATTCCTACCTTTGCCCAGTAAGCTCTTGATGAAGGTGGCCATAGTTGCAGGACTGGAGGTTACACATGAGCTTATCAGCAGCATGGACTTCTGTTCACAAAGACATTTGGCTTCAGCCACTATTGAGAGCCCAACCTGCCAGCAACAGAGACCAATACTGAGTCCACAATATGTCACCACTCCCAAGGGACATCAACCAGCCACTTGGCAGAAGGTTAATTACATTGGACTATATCCATCATGGAAGGAATAGCACTTTGTTCTCAGTGAAATAGACAAACATCTTGGATATGAATTTGTCTTCCCTGCCTGTAATGATTCTGCCGAAATGACCACACTTCCAGAATGCCTTATTCAGTGTTATAGTTTCCTACACAGTATTACTTTTTACCTTGGAAATTATTCAATATCAGATTCACTGATCTTATTACAATCCTCATTACCCTGACACAATTGATCTGATAGGATGGTAGACTGTACTTTTGAAGACTCAGGTATGTCACCAAATGTATAGCATTATTTTTCAGGCCTGGTGTAAAATCCTTCAGGATACATCTATGCTCTGAATCAGTGACCAATGGGAATAGTTTTCCCATTATTCCTAATGATCCAATGGCGAAATTTGTGCCCACAGTTTTGGGCTCTGCTGATTTAGAGTCCTTCCTGAACAAGAGAACACTGTTTTTATCAGACGACACAAAGTTTTACTAAACTGAGGTTGAGACTATTATTACCTGGTCCTTTTGAGCTTCTCATTTCAGTGAACCAGCAGGCAAAGAAGAGTGTCATTGTATTAGAGATTGTGATTGATCCTCTCAAGGGGAAATTGGGCTGCTTCTACATGATGAGGGCAGGGAAGAGTAAGTATGTTTGGAAAGCAGGAGATGCTCTGGATGCCTCTTAGTACTACCCGTGTCTTATGTTAACATTGATGGAATTCTCAGACAATCTGACAGGCAGGACTGCTCGTAGCACAGACCATGTTATGATGGCCTGACAAATTACAGAAACAAAGACTCCAAGAGTTATAAGTATTCCTTCCTTACTTTATGTGAATATATGTGTGTGTGTAAATAACCGTGTTTTCTTCCCTTTTCCCTTTCCAGTTTCTATACTATCCAACATAAAATGTATTAATAGTGTTTAAAGTATAGATCAAAGGAGTGAGACTCAGATAGATGAAGACTGAACATCATCCAAAGACGGGTAAAGAGACAAGGGACTTAGTGTATCTTCTTTTGGGTAGGGCTTTGCATTGTAGGTTATATTAGGGATTGTTGCACCATGTTAGGTAGAAGCATAATTTTGCTATTCCCTTTATTTGGATATTAAATATGGTTAGAAGAGGTATATATGGATTACAAGTTGACAAGGTGTGGACTTACTTGAATTGTTTAATTTGGGCACTACATTTCCAAAAATCTTTCCTGAATGGTTCCAGGCTAGAGTTGGCCAAAACAGGAGCTTATGTGAGATTTGAAAGGTGGACAAATATGAACAGAGATGCCCAGCTTGTCTTCATTCTTCCCTGCTCTGCATCCAACTGCTAGGTTTATTGTCCAAACATTTCCACCAGATGCTTGGCTGTGAACCCACAGCACTGGTAGCTGTACAGAGATCACAGCTCTCATAAACTTCTGCTGCTGCTCATGCCTGGCTTCTCAAATTTCCCTGGAAGCCCTAAGTTGTCTACCTGCACTAGTGCGTCAGGAGGACTGGTTAGTGATTTTCCCCCTAGATCTGCAGTGCTCCTTCCAGTTCTTTACTTTCCCAGCAACTCCTTATTGTATAAGTTATAATTCTTAGAATAAATTCCTTGTCTCACAGCAAGGACAGTGCTTCTGTGTGCCTGTCTGAACCCTGACTGGTACAGGCCCACCACACTGTGTGGCATGTAGTAAGTCTGTGTGTGTGTGTGAGATGGGGTTAGGTAAGTTGCTGGTGAAGCCATATTAGAGCTAAATGCTGTTTTAATTTGATCTGATGCAATTATCATAGGTGGAATTGAGAATTTATAACCCTATGTGTTGAGAAATGGAGTTAGGAATACTTCCTGGACCTATAATGTTGCAGGGGAGAGGGTAGTTAAATATTGCTTGCTCAGCCCAGCCGGGTGTGGCTCAGCGGTTGAGCGTCGACCTGGGATCCAGGCGATCGGGATTCGATTCCCGGTCAGGCACATGCGCGGGTTGCAGGCTCGGTCAGTGACTCTCTCATCATTGATGTTTCTATCTCTCTCTCTCCCTCTCCTTTCCTCTCTCTGAAATCAATAAAGATATATTTAAATATATATATATATTGCTTGCTCAAACTTTTCCCATCTTAAGCATCCAAGTTACTCTTGATTTTGGGATTTTGTTGAAACCCAGACTGTAGAAGTCAACATAAAATCAGAGAGGTATTGGATATTTGGATGATGGATTAGACAAAGTAACAGCAACAGTAACCAAAATAACAACAACAAAAAGACTACAGAAACAAAAAATTCCTAACCTTAGAATGTGAATATTTTCTGTAACAAAGCAATACATTTTCAAACATGTTATTGAAACTTCAGAGGAAGATACTCTTAAAAGTATCTGGTGAGCAAATAATAAGACATTAACATATTAATTTAAGATGTATAGGCTATTTTCAATATTATATCAATTTAGTGGGCTTCTTTTCATCATTAAAAATATTTATACATACAGTATTTCAGTCCTCCTGCTCAAATCTTTCCCCATGAGATTGTAAGTTCCTTACAATGATAACTTTTGAGTTATGTTAAATTCTGCCCAACCTTACTTCCATCATTTTTGTTGTTGTTCTTTAAGGACAAAAATTTCCTCCTCTTTGACTTGTCTTGCTGACATGACAGACTCTACAGTAGGTGCTTTTTGTACATTTTCTCTAAACTTCATAATAAGTGAAGAATGTGGGAATTACATTTCCTTTGTTAGAGATGAAGGAAATGAAGATCAGAGAAATTATCTAAATGATACATTCAGGGTCACACAATATAGTCAAGAGTTTACCCCACGTTCCTTCCACTTCAGTATCTTGCTTCCACTTAAGTTTTGTATCATTGCTTCCCTCACCCTAAGAACTATTGCACATTCAAGTTTTATAGCTGTTCCCAAATTACTCTCCAAAAATTGCATCAATAAACATATATTCCTCTCAGAGTAGAAAAGTCCCTATTTCTCACATCTTCATCAGTACCAGCTAGATTTTCCAAGTTTGTCTTTTTAGAACCAAGATGTGTTTATAAAGATTATAACTGTGAAGGGTAGGAATAATATGACATTTTAGATATTTACAATGGCAAATGTTAAGCGTCTGTTTTTGAGTGTATAAGTGTTTTATATAAGCCTTGTGAACTTTTACAAGACTGACTATAATTGTGTCAGCACTATAAGATTATAATGGATCTGAGAAATTCTTACCACCTAGCAACATTGTAGCCAGCCTAATGTCATAGCTCAATGCATTACTCCTGTTTGTGGTGACGCTGGTGTAAACAAACCTATTCCATTGCCAATCCTGTAAACGTATCGCCCATGCAATTATGTACAGCACATAATGCTTGATAATGATAATAAATAACTATGTTACTGGTTTATGCATTTATTACGCTATACTTTTTATCATTATTTTAGAATGTACTTCCTACTTACATATACAAAAGTTTGCTGTAAAACAGTAAGCTGTGATATGCCAGCAGAGCTTTATGCATCTCATGTTTTCCACATCTCTTGAGTCCATTCTTTTCTCTTGTGCTTGATTGAATCTCATGTTGTTTTGTACAGTAGTAACATGCTGTACAGGCTTGTAGTTCTAGGGCAATAAGCTATACCATATAGCCTAGGTGTATAGTAGGCTATGCCTTCTAGGTTTGTGTAAGTGCACTCTATGATGTTGGCACAATGACACCATTGCCTCATTACACATTTCTCAGAATGTATCCCTGCCATTAAGCAGTGCTGACGTGACTGTGGTTGGCAGGAGGATCCCGCACATGTACTGCTCTAGAAGGGAAAGGAATAAACCTGGATCTGGTGATAAAAAAGAATAATGTTTTTTGAGCCTTCTTCAGGTGCAATTATTTTATTTTATTTATTTTTAATCCTCACCTGAGGATATGTTTTCATTGATTCCAGAGAGAGAGGAAGGAAGAGAGAGAGAGACATCCGTGTGATAGTGTGATAGAGAAACATTGATCGGTTGCCTCCCGTACGCATCTCGACCCGGGATCGAGCCCTCAACCTGGGCATGTGCCCTGATGGGAAATCAAACCCTAGACCTTTTGGTACATGGGACAACACTTCAACCAACTGAGCCACACCAGCAAGGGCATCAGTTGCAATTACTTAATACTTTTCGTTAAGGCTCCAGAAAACCAACATGATCTGTTATTCTCAAGCTTCATGGCTCACCCAGGACTTTGAAAAACCATGTCGAGTTACCCAGTGCTCTTAAGCGTGACTATGGCAAGGTCCCTGATGGTTGAATTTGCAGGTCCAAGAAGAGTCTGACATATGCAACTTATTACAATACCTAAAATTCGTGTAATAAACATGTATTGAGCACTTACTATGTACAAAGGTTTGTATAAATGCAGTAAGAACAACAGAGATGAACCAGATGTGTACTTTTAACTCAAGGACCTTTTGGTTCTTTAAGGGAGATTCATTCATTCATTCATCAAATATTTACTGGGCACCGATAAGGTGCCGTTCATTATTCTAGGTTCTGGAGTCATAATAGTAAACAAAATTGAGAGATCCCACTCTTATGAAACATATCCTACTGTGGAAACAACAAATTAATTAATTAACATATGTAATATCCGGGAGTGATAAATACAGTGTAGAAAAATAAAGCAGAGTGAAAGGAGATAAAATAATGAGATAATGTTTTTGTGTGGACGGGGAAAGCTTTCTAGAGAAGAACATATTGAACAGAAACCTGAATGAATGGAGAGAAAAGTCATATGGGTATCTAGGAGTAAAAGTGTGGTGGTGGCTCAGATGAGTATAGAGCAAGAGAGGTGGTGACCAGTGGTCCATTTCCAGATCTGTTTCAGGAAATATTCTACTTCGAAGTGATATCAATGAGGACTCCTGGTATGTGTCTGAGAGACAATCACAAACCATTCCTATTCCCCAAGTGCTGCCCTGTGCTCAACAACATATGAAAGGCTGTGTCAACTCAACAAAGAAGCCATGGACCCTGCCCTTACTGGGGGGGTGGGAGGGTAGTTATGTTTTCACCAGCCTTCAAAACCTTTTCAGCCTCTTCAACCTGGAAATAAGCCACTTAAAATGGATTGGTTTTCACTCATACCCATACTCACATTCATGGCCTAGAAACAACTGATTTCAATCATAACTATTTATCAAGCACCTACTGTGCATCAGGCATCGTGTTAAGCATTCGGGGGAATATATTAGCTTATTAAATATGGTTCTTTTCTTTCAGAAGTTTATAAATACCACCGGGAGGACTAATTGTTCATGTAGTCTCTTCTTTCATATAGTCCACCATTAACATTCCAGGCTGCCTGTTTAGTTAAGGATTTTTTATTTGTAAGGTACAGAATCCCACATGAAGAAGCTCAAGTGGAAAGGGAATAATTCCAACAGTTTCCAATGGAACCCAATTGTAGAAAGTATTGTTAATTCTTGGGGGAACTGCAGAGCCTCTCGGCATCTCGCTTCTCATTTTGGATTTGCGTGGTTTCTGAACCTTGTTCCTCTCTGTGTATTTGCCTTGTGCTCTCTGTAACCTGGATCTTCTCTTCTCATGTTTTCCAGTGGCCTCATTCAGAACCTATTCAAAGTGGTCCCTTTGGATACATGACTTATCAGCTCATGTCCCCTAGTCTTGGTGTCTGTGTCCCCAATTCCAATTCCCTAAAGGGAGGAAATTATTGGTCAATTCCATTAATTGTGACATGGTTTGAGGCTACTTGATATGTAGGACTCCTTATTTCGGTGTATGAGTAGATCAGTGAATGTGAGCAGAAGTGAAATGGTGATCATCTCTAGTCCATATTACTCTCTTAATATCTTTAATAAATCATTGGATAGCCAGCCTACCTCTCTAAATTTAGAGTCCGATATTTAAGGTGCTTCTCCATAGAGTACCTCCTGAGTATCCAGCCTCATCGTCCCTTCACACTCATAGTGGTCCCCACCGCACGTCAGCAATAGCTCTTTTACTGATCTACCTGGGGATTCATACTGCTCTGTGCAAACCCCAGTCCTTGGCACAGTGAGCTTACCCCTGGCCAAGCAGCAATATAACAGTTGCAATGATGACAATAGTGAAGATTGGTCCAGGTAGTGACAGACCAAGGCCAATACTCAGGCTGGCCATGCAGCTAACCTTACCTCATCACGGGGAGATTTTAGGCTGTTGGTAGGTGAGCATTTCAAAAGAATGGACCATTGATAGCAAAACTAAATGACTGAGTCTATATTCATTTTCATATGTCCTCCGTCCATGGATTCCAAGTGATCATTTTACTCTCCTAGCCTGCTCTTCCTTATGTGTGTGTGAACTTTCCTTATGGTAATGGATGTTGAGGGTGTGTAGGCAGCATGCTGAGAGGGAGTCAGATGAGGCCGGCTCAGCTGGCACTGTGCCACCAGGGAGAATCTGCTGAAGCCGGAGCCCTACTGTATGCTGTATTGGAATCAAACCTCCAATTGCTGAAAATCACAGTGCCTCTGATCTCAGCACCATCAGATAAGCTGCCAGAAAATAACATCTTAGATATCCATTTAACAGGAGGCAGGGGTGTTGATAGAACTGTCTTGCTTTGAAAATTCCTATAAGAAGGCAGAGCCAAATGCAAAAATGACAAAACTATGGTAGAAGCACCAGAGAGACAGAAGCTAAAAGTATGGCAGAAACAAAGGATGTAGGGATCTTTGAAATGTGTTCCCTTTTAACAGCCTTAGACAAACATATGGCAGAGACCGCATACCCCTAATTATTTTCTGGCCTCTGTGCTCACAAATAAGCACCATATGAAAAGTAAAGCATCTTCAGCATGAGAATGGGGAAAGGAATGTTGGTAAGAAAGCACAGACATGTTCTAGAAATTATCCTGGCTGCCACTTGCCCTAAGCACCAGCACTATGCTGGTTTCTGGGATACAAAGATGAATGACGGGCAGGCTAATCCTTCAGAGGCTATGAGGATACTAATCATGATAGTATTCCATCCATGCCTCAACATTCATGGTTTTCCTCTTTACTCCCACTGCCACCATCCCAGGCCTGGTCCCATTGTCTCCTACATGAGTCACTGAAATAGCTTCCAGGGTCATCTTTCCTTTCCTCATACTGCACACAGCTCTAATGATATCTCTTTCCAGCAGCATATTTATCACACTGTTCCCCTGCTTGAGAAGCAGCAGAGAT
Organism: Miniopterus natalensis; assembly: GCF_054644295.1. Classification (NCBI taxonomy): domain Eukaryota; kingdom Metazoa; phylum Chordata; class Mammalia; order Chiroptera; family Miniopteridae; genus Miniopterus; species Miniopterus natalensis. Next base: position 28,434,410 of record NC_142092.1, on the reverse strand, counting down.
CTCCCTATTGCCTATTGAATGGAATCTGAACTCCATGGCCTTGTATTTAAGTCCCTCCTCCATAAAGCAACTTCCACTGTGTCCTTACTTTCTCTTCACGTCCATAGTGGTTCCCTTCAGTGATGGGGTTCCTTTGCTAGCCTATCTGAATAGTGTTCTTATCATTACAAAGAAGACACGGACACTTCTAGTTTGAAATACTGAAGAATGTTTCTCTAGCCTTTCTTTGATGGAGAACCCCCTTGTTACTTTCCTATTCTCTCTCACATGTGGACTTTCTGTTTACGCTAATACAGACGCCTGAGTGGCAGGATATCTACATATTAAAATGAATGTTGATCAATTTTGGTATTAACTGAAGGTGTTGATATGTCGTATGGGCAAATAATGTCACAAAAAGACACTGCTTCTGTTTCTAGGTGCCCTTTTCTTACTTCCATGCCTCTTATATATAATATTCCACTTGCATCTTATCTATTTATTCCTCTCAATTCTACCAACTGGCAATTGTATTCAATCAGTTGACTAATACATATTTGTAACCTGTGCTTACTTAGGGCACATCAGCCCAGAATTTGAAATTAGATCACACTGACACTAAACCTGTGTTTCATGCACCTTGTGTCACCAATTAATGCAGGACTTCTAGGTCCCTGAAAACTCCTCCTACCAAGGGGCTTCTCCAGTGTTCTCAAAGACAGATTTCACCAGTGTCAATCCCCTTTTCCTTGTGTGGACCCGCGTGCAGGTACTGGAGACTAAACAGAGCAGACAGTCTCTAGTAGGGTGTGTATACTCACCTGGAGGAAAGGAGATGGAGCACTATACAAGTCAGTTCCTATTTCTGTTGGTTTTGGGCTAACACTAAGTGCAACACTTGCAGTGCACAGAACTAGTAGAGCATGAGTGGGAAAACCTGCCTCTGTCTGGCTTGGAAAACAAGAAAAATGAAGCTTAGAAGATGAATGCTGAAGAGAATGGGGGAATCACATGCGGGAAAGAGCCAATGAAGACATCCCTAAACTCTATCTACCCGCATCTCCAACCTGTGAGCCACACATGCATGGAACAGACTAAGAAGTCCAGTCAAAGATAAAAAATCTGAACTTAGACCAGGGTTGCCACCTTGAAGGTACTAAAGAGAGAATAGTGGAAAGAGATAAATTATAAGTAAATAATAACTACAGCAATAAACCCAAAATCCTTCATTGGATGTGTGCCAATAAAATTCTAGAGACACTGCTAACAGGATGATGGAATATAACAACCAATGCATCTGTATCTAATGCCACATTTTAGGTCCTAAATCTAAAAAGTGTACATTATATGGAGTAAACACTGGTAGCACAACTAATTATCAAGATGTGATCATGATTATCTTCATGGGACTTGTCAGGCCACATGCTATGCAGCCGTCAGATATATAATTGATTCCCAAATAGAAGCTGTCTTATAGTATTTTTTTGTGAAGGGCCTTATGTAATTATTTCCCCATGTATATGAATGCATCAAGCACTGTTTTGAACCCATGGTAGTTCCTCAGTTAGTGCTTGTGAATGAATTAATCAAAAACTCTTGGCTTTTCCCTGATTAGCAAGCGGGGAAATTACATGCTCTGTATGAGAATATACTTTCTTTTTTACTACTTATACTTGTTAGAGGACAAAGAGCAAAGTTATGACAAACTCTAAAATACCCTGAGAAGGAATATGAGGCAAAATAAATCCTGGAGGCCTGGTAATAACTAATGATGTCATGTGTCTTCTGAATGCCTGTGCGTGTGTGAGATGACCAAGTGAGACAGACCAGATAAATTCCAGAGTATGTCAAGGGAAACATGAGATCATAAATGCTTACTGTTGCAAAATTATATCACCAAATTTTGAATAAAACTAACAAACAAAACATCTTCTAAAGCTTGACTGCTTTCAAATCTCAGGTACAACACTTGGAAGAAATGTCAGGGAGTTTAGAAAAATCTGAGGAAGCATTACCTGAGTTGGCTCAGTTTTATTAATGGCATAGATGGTTGAGGTAGAGCAACCACTTTCCTAAAATCTTCATAGAGCCCTGGACATAAAGAGGATAATACGGGAGTGTGCTATGATCAAATATAAGAAGTTAAGAAAATTGTTATTCATTAGGTGTCTACAGTGTGTCAGGCCATGTGCTTTCCGGTTTCATATGCATTTTCACATAGAGCCCTCAAAACAACCATGCAAGTTAGATAGTATCTCCCATTTACAAAGTGGAAACATTGAGGTTCAGACAGGGTTAAGTAGTTTGATTGCTGGGATTCCATCTCAGATCTGCCTGATTACAAATCCCTTTTTATGTCATCAAAATCTCAACATAATAAAACAGTAGAATATTTGTCTCTTCTTACCTATGGAGAGAGCACTAGGATAAGCCTCTCTTCCGCATTAGGCTAGATACACCTTAAAGCAAATGCTTCCCCACTCCTGTCTAGCCTGTCTTTAACTTTCCTTTTGCTCTTGTTAATCTTCGCTCCTTTAATTCAGGCTTTGACCCCACAAAAATTGACAGAAGCTGGGTATTAGCTGTCCATTTTAGATGTGACAGAAACTCTTCAGATGCCAAAGTCCCTATTCTGCCCTATTACTCTGGACACTGCAGCCACAGCCCTTTATCTTCATGCTTGCACCATTGCTTTTTGTATAAAAGAGTTAGGACGAATCGAGGGTATTTGTTGTTCCCATGTTTCTATCAAAAGTGAGAAATGAAAAACAGACCTCATGTGGAAGCCACGAATGTTCCACTCAGTTGGCCTCACTCATTTATGTTATTATGTGAGTTTGTGATTCCTGGGATAGAAACATTCTGTGAGCATTTCAGGTGACAACTAGCTCATCTGATAAACTCATCTTTGTTCAGATGATGAGGTTAGGTGCCCTCGCTGCCCTGATTTCTTCTTTTTCTGTACACTTTCTGTATGTTTTCTAAACTAATAGTGTCCAAATACTGAATCAGCTAGACTGACTGTATTACAGACGTCTGGAAAATTTGTTAAAAATATTGAATTGCTTTTCCGTGGCTCTAGAGATTCTGATTCAGTAGGTCTGGGAGTCTGTTTTCTTAACATGCTCTCCAGGTGAATCTGGTGGGCAGCCATGTTAGTAACCACAGGCAAAAGAACAACTCCACATGGACGGATATGCTAGGACAGGTAGAAGCTGGTGGAGAAAATCATTCGGGTGAGGCAAAGTGCCACAGTGCAATATGAATTACTCTTCCTCAGATTGCCAGATATGTTGAATGAGCCCTAATTATCAGTTGTATGTAACAGACACCATTGTCCGATGATCCGACCTTCCTCCCCATCCCCTAACCTGGGCTAGTTAGGGCTCTGGTTCTACAAACTCTAAGAAAAACCCGATTATGCTGGCTTGAGTAAAAAGCACAGCTTCCAAAAGCACTCACCTTATAGACAGGGACTTCATTACATCTTAAGAAGATAACGTTTTCTCTCTCTTTGGCTCTCTTTGCTTTAAAAATAGACATAGAGGTATTAGATGGTAAACAAATTATTACTTGGTTCACAAATTGCACATTTTGTGAAGGCTTTGCTTTTTATTCTCCATCTTGGCATTCATTTGGTGTTGAATTTTAAATATGTTGGATCATTATATGTACATTCTGGATTGGAATATTAACTGCATAGCTTAACTAAAATAATAATTAAAATATTTAAAATGCTTGGAGTTAATTATATACACTTAAGATTTTCATATCCCCCTTTAATGTATTGCACATAGCTAAAAATGTGGAACACATTTGAACTTTCACTACACAGCTGGACTCAGAGGCAATAATAAAGAATAAATTATACTTGCTCCCTGGGGAAGGAATGACCTGAGATTGGAATGAGAAGGTGAAGCTTTAGGTGTTAATTTTCACCCTGAGTAAATGCTAACTGATGGTTGACATGAAGCACATCTATATGAGTAAAGATTTTGAACACAGAATTTCGTTTGGCTAGTTTGAAGTTGTCATGGTTCTGTTTTTGTCTTGACTTCTTGAGCCAGTGGTACCTGGGACTTTTCTTGGGTCATAAAAGTCACAGTAGTTGAAAGAAATGGATGTTTAAGTCCTCACTTTCAAGTGTGCTCCATTCCATTTTTGTCCAAGGTATAACCTCCTTTCATCTTTGGGGAGAAATCCACTGAATTGAAAAGAAAGAGAGCCACACAGGATCTTGGCTAGACTCCCTCAAGAAGCATTCATTCAAAGCTCACTTTCAAGTCCAAGGTTGAGGCTCTTCTGGCTTTGCCCTGTGATGTTTTTGCCTTTTTATAAACAAATGGTGTACCATAGAGTACATTTATCACATAAGAAAGACAAGTTACAGAGGCATGGAAGTGAATTCATTAAACTAAAAAACTTTCTCTATATTATGACTTTTAATACTGGTTTACAGTACCTCACCCACCTAAAATAATTGGAGAGTCATAATTCACCTGTGAAATGGCTTTACTTATTTTATTATATACTCCCCTTTCCTCAATTCCTTGCCCTACTTTCTGATACAATTTTTATTTGCCTCAGTTGACTGTACCACCAAATTTCTTAAAATTATCTTAGCTAGTAGTAGATAGTTAAAGAATTCTATTTTAAAGGCACCCAGAATGCATCAGAAGTGGCTGATAAGGTGGACCCCAGTCACCATCAAGGCATCAAGGGTCTGGGAAATGTGAGGAAAGTCATCCAGGGCTAAAGATGTGCTTTACTCATACAGAGAGCTGCATTAAGCTTTCATGCTTTGATGGGTGTCATGGTGATAAACACGGATGGGTTTGCATTGTGCAGATGTTCGTGGCTTCAAACCGGAATGTTGTCTGTTTGCACTAGGGATATTTCCTGATTCATTCCAAGACACGGGGGTGTTGACAGGAAGCTCTGGGTGAAGTATAGTGTAAAAGACCAATGGGAAGTTTTCTGTCACCATAACCAAATGATTTCATCTGCAGTAGTACAGAGTCCACTTCTTCATATAAGTGCAAGCAATGAGGTTGTTCTCTCTGGCCCATTTCTTTCTGCTGTTGTTGTGCGCGTTTGGGTACGCATACACACGTATGTGTGTGTTGTGCAGACATATGTCTTGATACCAACAGTCATCTAGAAAGTCATGCCTTGTTAACTTTAAAACTTTATCCCTTGGCATTTACACTCTGGACTTGCAGATAGGCAGGCTTATCTTGTCAAAACATTGCTATATGTCTAAATGAGAGAATATGTTCAGTTAGTATCCTCAGTTATTCTGACATTGTCACTCAGTGCTGTACATTTATACACACACATACACACACACTATAGTGGTGGTTGTAAAAGTACCAAGTTTCCTCAGAAAAGAGAAATTTCCTACTTATTTCCAAATAGAAGCTTATTTTCTACTTAAAATTAAATACCCAGTGTTACACTCAAATCATTGAGGGCCTCCAAAGTCAATAATTACTCTAAGTCATCACTTTGCCCCTTCATTTAACATAAGTCAGTTTCCTCCTCCAGCCATTACTTAGAAATACATTATCCATACTCTTTTGTTTTGTTTTGTCCATTAATTGACCCCACTAGATTTTGGCATAGGTCAAATAATTCCATTCAATTTCATTTAACACAACCAACATTTCCCAAGTGCCTATTTTTCGCCAACCTTTGTACTAAGCACTCTAGTCAGTATAAAAGTGAAGATTCATGGCCTCGATTTTATTTTCTTAAGGAGTCTCCAGAGATACTTTAAACTCTTAGTCAGATGATCAACAATATTTACTGGGCATCTGTGGGTTCCAGGGACTGGCTAGTTGTAGTTGTGAAGTATATATTTCAAATGCCTGTTCTAATTTCTAATAAAACACTTTTTATTCCAACAAGTGTTTGCAAGCATGTGATAATATGACTGAGCAAAGATAAATAAAAGCACCTATTTCAGAACTGCATGTAAATGGAGAAATACAAAAAATATATATAGCTTTTTTTCATCATAGGAGCAACTCAGTTACATAGTCATCATCAGCCACTATCCAAGTCCTTGTGCTATGTTAGGATTGTTGTCCACACTAGTGACAATATGTTTGCATTTGTTTATCCAGTCTAGCTGGCCCAGCTTCCTTTGTGATCAATAACTTTTGAGATATCTTGGTGACAGAAAGGGCACTGGAATAAGGGGATTGGATTCAAGGACCAGGATTCATACATGTCATCTGATTAATCAAGCCAAATAGACTCTTGGGGGCACAAAAGAGTATTTAAAAGGTATATAAAACTAAGGGTCTAATAACATAATGAGAGATACTGATTGAAATCTTTTCTGTCCTTACAGAACACTGAGGGGTGCAGAGATTATAGTAGAAGTGAAACCCTATAGAGAACAAAGCTATTAAATTCTCCAAGTCTGAGTTTAAAAAGAATACCTGGTTCTTATCTGAGATGTCCACCCTGTTCCTGGTGTGAGGAGAACTGAACTTGTTTGATGATCTTTGGCAATGGGAGCAGTAAGTAGGGGTCTGAAAGGTTCAAGTTAGGGGTCCATGAAGAAGGGGAAGAAGAAAGCACTCAGCTGGTCCTTTTCCCTCAACCAAGTGGAATTTGGGGTTGATGAGCAGAGAAAAGCATTCACAAAATGTATGTGGCTATCCGTTATCAATGCAGACTGCCACCCACTCCTTGATTGGCTGTCTACCGAGATACCAGAGTTGCTGATGTGGCCTGATGCTGCTAAAGTGGGGAAGGAGTGCTGTGGAGAGGTGGGTTAGTGATAAGGCCAGGCAGAGGCATCAAGCTCTGCATCTTGAGTGTTTGCTTCTGAGAGGTGCAGGAAACAGATCTCACCACATTTTAGGCCCCCAGATTGTGGCAAAGGAGGAAAGAAGAGAAGGGCCCCTGCATCTTGGTAGGAATCGCTGTAGCAGGGGGCAGAGAGACAAGCATAATGATGCTACCATCTGGAGCACTTCAGTCAGGTGGAGAAAGACAAATGCTGCATATTGTCACATATGTGGAATCTAAAGAAGCTGAATTTATAGAAATAAGAGAGTAGAATAGTGATTGTCAGTGGCTAAGAGGTGGGGATCATGGGGAGATGTTGGTCAAAAGGTACAAACATCCAGCTGTAAGATGAATCAGTTCTGGGGAGCTAATGTACAGCATGATGACTATAATTAGAAATACTGTAATATATACTTGAACATTGTTAAATGAGTTTTTAAATGTTATTACTACACACACAAAAATGGTAATTATGAGAGAGGATGTAGGTGTTAACTAATGTTATTGTGGTAATCATTTTACAATATACATGTGTATCAAATCATCACATTGTATTCCTTAAACTTATATATTTACAGATCAATAATACCTCAATAAAGCTGGGGGAAAAGTTTTATAACATAAAAAGAGCCAGCTGAACATACCAAGTATTGTCAAAGCTGTAGAGGAACTAGAGCTTTCCTACACTGATAGTAGGAATGTAAAATTATACAACCACTTTGGGAAATACATTGGCAGTCTTTTAAAAAGTTAAGCCTATACCTACCATATGATTCTGCCATCTTACTCCTAGGTATTTACCCAAGAGAAACAAACACATATATCCATATAAATATTTGTATTTGAATATTCAAAGTAACTTTACTTAAATAGCCACAAACTGGAAAAAAATCAAATGTCTACCAATGATTCATGTAGAAACAAATTGTGGTATATCCATACAATGGAATACTAATATAAAAAGAGAGAGAGATTGAGAACGATCGATACACACAACAATATTGAAGAATATCTATGCTGAGTAAAGGAAACCAGATGGAAAAAAGTGAATATATACTGTGTGATTTCATTTATGTAATTTGAGAAAATAGAAACTAATCTACAATGAACAAAAGCCAGATCAGTGATTGTCTGGTAACTGGGGTGGTGGTTGTGGGGACGGGCAGGAATAGAGAAATTACAAAAGGGCATACGGAAACTTTGGGGAGATATAAATATATTCAGTATTATTATGAGCTGAATGTTTGTGCCCCCCCCCAATTCATATGTAGAAAACCTAACCCATGAGTATGGTAGTGTTTGGAGGTGAAGCCTTTGGGAGGTGATTGGGTTTAGATTAGATCATGATCCTGGGGCCCTCATGATAAGACTAGGACCCTTGTGTGAAGAGGAAGACAGATCTCTCTTACTCTCTCACTCTGTGCGGGCACAAACTGGTCGTGTGAGCACAGAGTGAGGTGGCAGCTTTCTGCAAACCAGAAGAGGGACTTCAGCAAGAATTGAGTCTACTGGCACCTTGATCTTGGACTCCCCGACCTCTAGAACTGTGAGAAAGCGTGTTTTTTGTTTAAGCCACCCACCCATCTATGACTTTTTGCCACAGTAGTCTGAGCAGTGCTGATGCTTTTACAGATTCATACAGATGTGAAAACTTACCGTAGTGTATGCTTTAAATACATTCCATTTACTTTATGTCAATTAAACTTTAACGCTGACAAAAGTAAATCAAAACTTCCATTTTGTTACTGCACAAGCATTTGCATTTTTCAGAAACACCCCTGTGAGGTTAGAATTCCAGTAGAGGCATTTAGCAACTGCAGGTTGATTGTCAGGAGAGGGATGTAGAACAGGCACAGGAAGCAGGTTGTCTGGTGCGAAATGTAGTAATACAACCAGTCTCCAGTTTATATTGTGATCTGACCAAGCAGTTCAAACTCTTGTCTCCTGGTCCTTTAAACTAACAGCCTGTGGTTACTTAGACATTTCTCTTGATGAAGAAAAGGGATAAGGTAGGTTTGAATCACTGGAGTCCTCTTCAGCCCCTTGAAGCAGAACATATAGAGAGGAATACTAAGTATCTGAAAAGTGACATTAAAGAATTGGGGGGAAATGACCTCAGAATAGAAAGGTGGGTCCAATGCCCTGCCTTAAGGCCATTCTTAATGAACCCTCCTAAGGAAGAGGGTAGATTATCCTTATCTTAAAGACCTTCACATAGGGACCCAGCAAAGTGAATGGAAAGGGCCCTGGCCATGGGTTTTCACATCTCTGGGTGTCCTTGGCTAAGTTACTTGGCCGAAATTATTAGTTACCATATACATGAAAAGAGGGACTTTTTCATACGGCTGAACTGGATGGTCTCCACTGTGATGATCTGTTTTAATTATCAATAATCCAACAGTGCAAGGAGTCAGGAGCTTGGAGGTGTTGTTAACAAGCTCACGCCTGGTATTTAGCACACCCCTGCTCTCCTCAAGACTGCTTATGCTGTGCTGTCTCACATTATTTATATTTTCAAATGCAGGCCAACTTTAGAAAGAACAATAAAATTGGATTTGCTTTATATCCAGTGTATTTAATGAGCCTTCTCCCCTTTAATCATCTCAGTTACAAGAGGACAAAATTAAAGTGACTCTCCTATTGGAGGAGTTGTTCATCCATCGTGAGGGAGAACAGGTTATTCCAGTCCCCTTTGAGCATCTTGTGTTTTTTCTCTTAGGAAAATCAAGGACATCCTCAGAAGCATTAACAGCCCTGGTCTGAGGATAGACCTATTGCAGTGTGAGGAGGTAAACGTGAAAACTGCTGTTCCTTTCTTGACCCGCACATGAGAATGTTTCACCTGACAGCTTAGACCAATATCCTAGCATTCCTGTGCCTGATGGTCCGGGAAAATGATGAGGCTGAGGAAGATTCCAAATAAGTATGACGAGTCAAATTCTTGCAAAGCATTTTATAAAAAGTGGAACAGTTGTCCCAAATGGGAGTGCGGAAGAAGTGAGTGGAGGGAGTATCCCTTTTTTGAGTAGAACAGCTTATGCATTCCACACGTGGCAGGTGTGTGTTGATGGAAATGAGGGGCCCTCCCCTGCCCCTCCCACCCTGCTCTCCCGGCCTAGCTAAGATGACATAGGGGAGGCATCCTTCCTGAGCTCAGGACTATAAATGGGTCACATGCTTGATGCAGGAAATGTTTAATAATGCAGGATCGCTGGAACTGACTGTGCCCTGTCACAATGCTGGCCTTTCTTCCTGGATATTATCAGGCTTCATCTATTCATGCTCCAAAACCTCCGACACCTATTGTTATAAATGACCCTGCTCTTTTGAAGTTGTTCATCATTTCCATAAATTAATTCTTCCTCTTACAACAGACATTTCCTTTCTGTTCTTAGAATGTAAGTTAGACAGTCCCTAACAACTGCAGCTCTGTGGTGCAGTAATATGTCATTAAGAGACTTAGCTTTTAAAATTAGATGAGATGAGACTTATTGAAAGTGTTCAATTGCCATTAAGAACTCAGCTTCTAAACAGCCTGCCAAACACAGGTGTGACAGCACTAGCAGCAACAGTGGCCAAAGAATGTGAACAAATTTAGATGACATCTCAATTCTCAAATTCTCTCTCATGGAGATGATTTATGTGTGAATGTCTGTACTTTTGGGTGGGCAGGACTGATTAACATGTAAGTACTCTGTGTATATGAGGGTAGTCACGTAAGAGTATTTATCTACTCATTCAGTTGGGGCAAGTTGTTTGAAGTGGTGCAGTTCTCCGCCGTGTATGTGTAGCTAAACCGGCTAGCATATGGCCTGCTGATTTCAGAACCATTGTGCTGCATAATTCTAGTGCTCACTGTTACATTATATTCTGAATGAATTGTGCGTCCCGAAGTTATGTGGTGGCTCTGGCTCCCTTGATTCCTGTAGCCCACTGGCTGTTGTTCTTCAAAAGCAGGCCTTTTTACAGAGCCCCCTGTTTTAAGGCTTCTGTGTCTTACCAGAAGTGCATCCATGGTCGCTACCCAGGTTTTTAGCTACAGCTGTGTCCCAGCAGTAATCAGCTCTTCCCCAATGTCTTCTGTGCTTTGCTATCTCCTGAAACAGCATGTTGGTCCACCCACTCTACTTCCTATTAGCATCTGCTTTGGATTTTTTCTGCAGTGCTGAACTTCTAAACAGCTGAAGTGAGAAGGAAACCTTGCAATTAAATTCCAGCTGTGCCCATTACTATGCGATCATAAACTCTCCAGTCTTAATTTCTTCATTTTACAATAGCAATAAGACCAACTTCCTAGGATTATGAGGTTAAGAAGGATGCTGTGGTGCCTCAATAAAGTGTCAACTTGGCCGAACTACGTTTTCCAGAATTTTCTTCTTTGTGTGTTTCTGGATAAACTATAAGAGAGATACTTGAGTAAGCTTTGGAGGATAGAAGGGAAGTAATAATATAATCTAAATAATTTTATAGCTCAAAAATATTGTTGCTTATCTTCTGGCTTACCTCATTGGTTAGGTCTGTAACTGCTCCCCCCTTCCCCTGAGTCCTCCTTCAGCTTCTCAGATTCTAATGCTGGCTGTATGTTTAGCTCTGTGATGAAAGACCCAAGCTTCTGGAGGACACCCATATTATCAAGATCAGAGGCAACAACTAGCAAGCTCCAGTTCATTATCATGGGCCCCAGCGTGGGCTTGTGCCTCTGGCTTGTCCATGTTCTCCTCTCTCTGCATCTATTCTCCTCCTCACTATGTGCCCTGTGGGCTTCAGTGTTCAACAGCAGACCCGAAAACAGCAGCCTTACAGGGACTCCTTAACCAGTTCCATAGCTACACCACTCAAATTTCTGTAACAAATCCTTTAATAAATAGCACACACACACAAACACACACATCTCTTAGTGGTTTTGTTTTCATGATTGAACTTTAGTTGATACAGAGATGATATGTAGAGTGACAGGATTATGGGAAGCAGCAGTAAATAATGAGTGGATGGATGGATGGATGGATGGATGGATGGATGGATGGATGGATGGATGGATGGATGGGGTGGGTGTATGGATGACACAAACCTACTGGCCTGAAGGAGGATGAAGAAAGTGAGGAGGTAGAAAGGAATTTAAATTTATTGAGCACTTAGTATATGCCAGAAACTATGCTACATGCTTAGGATGCAGTTGTGTTTTTAAAGTCAGGTTATGTCCTTGTTTTCACAATAATTGCAGTTCAGTGTCTTTATTTATCTTTCTTGATAGCTTGCCTAATTCTTGATGATGGTTATTTAAAGGCTATAGGGTACCTTATAAGAAATGTTGAGGTTATTAAAGAAAGCAAATGAAATATACATAACTTTCTTTTCTTTTCCTGTACTTAGGTATCATATCTGGTCCATCATTTATGCTCAGTAAATGTTTAATGAATGAAGAAAGTCTAGGAAAGGTTTGACTCTGACAGCCTCCAAAGAAGACTGGGCATCCATACCTGTAGGAAGTATTGGGTGCTCACTCTAGGAGTGAGCAACAAGGTGGCTACACTGACCAAAGTTTCTATTCTCTTCTTAATCTCTTTCACAAGGAACATTCTGACCCAATAGGAATCTCCATTCAAGGTGTGGCTCTTTTTTGCTAATACAGTCTTTAAACAGATAGGCCATTTCTCTGGCATAAGCTAGCTTGTGATCTGGGGTTCTTCAGAATTGTCATCTCTTTAGAATTTGACATTGGCTTAGCAATATTTTTGTAATGTATTGTGTGTCCTTAATCTATAGGATATCCAGAGAAAATTACACATTGTAAGGAAGGCTCTGACAAGGTTACTGCTTACCAGGAGTTATGCTGAAAATATATAGCAAAATGATGCCATAGGCAGCAAGTAATCAAAATAGGTGTCTGGAGTCCTGGAGGTCCCCTGCTTTGCTCTGTCTTAATCATTCAGGTTCCAGGCTCCAGGCAGATTCAGGAGGTCCTGGGGAAGAACCAAGCTGGTTGAATATTTAGGCCAGTCCTGGGAAGAGCCACGGGCTCAAATGGAAGCTGGGTAATACTGGAAACTGATACAGATGAACTCATGCACACCAGCTAAATATCGTCTCTGTGCTCACTTGGGATTTTCCACTCCAGGCATGTAATTCTGGCTATGGCCAGAATAGTTTCATAGGTTTATATTTATAGTATTAACCTAATGATTTTATAACTTAGAACTTTACAAAGTCATCTAAAGATTTGTTGAGAATCACTGACCCCACACATTGCTACACTACAAATTAAATGTAAGAAATTTCTAGCTTAATACAGGAATCTTATCAAAAGTCTGTATCTTTTGGTCTATTTTTTTTCTCTTTGGATTTGGATTCCATTGATTATGGTTGCAGGATGTCATATGCTTAGTTCTCACTTTTCTCCCTGCCCCACTGCGCCCCTTACTTCTCACCTCATATGAACTTCTGAATTGTTCAGCTTACGGCTCCTGGTAGAAGCAGTTCTTTGACTGACTTTTGAAGTGTCACCCTACACATACACAGCTTAGTATTGGGCAACACGTGTGAGGGGACCCGTATGCAAGCTTCTGGAGCTCTTTCTCAGTGTATATCCCTCCTCTCCAGTACTCTGCCCCTCAAGTTTCAGCCCCTTCTGCCTGATTCACCACCTCTGACCTCACCTCAACTCAGTGAGACAGTTGTACTCTGCTTGGGTGTCTCTCCCTGGCCCACACCTGCAAGGTGTTTCCCAGTAGAAAGCCAGGGACTTGGTAGAGCTTGTTGTTTCCTTTTCCTCGGGGATCACAGCCCTAGGTGGCAGGTCATCTAATGTCTGAAAACTGTTGTTTCATATATTTAGTTTAATTTTCTAGTTGTTTCTGGTGGAGTGGCAAGTCAAGTCTGGTACGAGTAATTCAGTGAGGTGGAAGCAGAAACTCCACCTTCTTTTTGAGCCAGAAAGAACTACACGGTGCTTCAGATTGCTGCCTTCTCCATTGGGGTGCTGTCCGTGGGTGTGCACACAGCCTTTTGGACATGCTATGGCAAAGGGTGATGTAATTTAAACTCCCTTTGGAGGGGAGAATCACTTCCTAATTAAAGTCCAAATTGAAAATTGCTCTCCTACTTTGGAAAGAACTATGGCTGCTGTGATGCTCTGACTTCCTGTGGGTAAATATCACTAGCAAATCTCCCCTTTCCCGGCTGCAACAGCCCTGAGTACATGGGTGCTCATTCTTTAACATTTTCACACCCAGTGTCATGGAAGCTGCATGTCTTTTCATGTGTGTCCTTTTACAACACAGTGATCAACACTAAAACTCTTCTGTCTAAAGAAATTTGTCTCTGGGAGCCTTTCTACCTGGCTCTAGGGAGGACTGGAGGAATAATATTAATGACTCACGTTTGTGCATCACCTCATAGCTTATAAAGGCTTTCACATCATTATTTCTCTGAATCCTCCCAAGTTGTCTGTGCATTAGGCAAGGCAAGTAATGTTTTTCCAAATTTACTGGAAAGGAACTAACGGTGAAGGACTCCAAAATTCTTTTCGTTTTTTAAATTAAATTTATTGGGATGACATTGATTAATAGGATCATACAGGTTTCAAGTGTACATTTCTATGATACAAGATCTGTATATTGCACTGTGTGCCCACCACCCAGAGTCAAATTATCTTTCGTCACCATATATTGTGCCCCCCAGCCCCTTCTCTCTGGCAACCACCACACTGCTGTTTGTGTCCACGAGTTTCAGTTTTATATCCCACATATGAGTGAAATCATATGGTTCTTAGCTAGGACTCCAAATTCTGCATCAGAAGTTTTCGTAACTTTATTCTGAGTCCCACTTGTACCATTAAGATATATCGTAAATGATAAGTGCCGATTGTGATTATTAATTAATATAAAGTTATAGAAATCCAATTTTGCGTTTCAGCTGTCTTAATTTTTAAAGAAGTTACCTAGGTTAATTCAAGTGTGTTGCAAATGTGTTCTGTTCTTTGTGATTCAGTTTATCATGCTGGTTGCCATCTGGGCTCTTCACATTGTGAAGCCATAAATCAAGCGCCACCAGGTGGCAGCATAAACAAATTGCCAGCATAGCTTCCAGTATGTCAATCTTCAAAGCCTTGTTGGTTATAGCACATAATCAGATGGCCAACGTTGCCATAGATGGAGAAAAATAAGGGATAAGGTAGGTCTTTTAGGAGACTGTGGCTAAAATGGCATAGTAGATACCGTTGGATTCCCTGCCCAAGTCTCATACCTTTTCTTTCTGAATTATTCCCTAGCTTCCTAATTTAGAAGAGTGACTCTCTTGAAGCCTAGACGAGACATTTAATTAATCAAACAATTCAACATACACTGAGTACCCGCCGTGTGCAAAGCTCCATGCCATACCCTGGATGTACAAGCTGAGGAAGAGCTCTTTGGGGAGACAGGTAAGTTCATACACAATTGCAGCAGATTTTAGTCAACAGTGAGGAAAGAAAAGCTCACTCTGTGATCCTGTTGTGAGTGAGCTTTTGTCACTTAGAGGTGACTCGGCTCTGGCAAAGGGAACTGTGTTACATTCCCTAAGAAGGATGTATTCCTTGGAGTCTGTGGACAGGGACACTGAGTCTCTTGTAAATTCCAGGCTTATAAAAGGAGAGCTTTGAGTGCCCTAGGTGGCTGTGAGAGAGTCCTGGCTAAAGGAAGACATCAATATGAGCAGCCTAGCCTTGCTGATGGGAGATGAATGGGCCAATAGCAGAGGATAAAAGACCCTGCTAAATAAGAATGGAAGATTCTTATTTAATGATAATAATAATAATAGCAACAACATTAATATTAGCTACCAATGATGGCACACCTAATAGGAGACAAATATTGTGTCAGACATACCCACATACATGCAAAGTAGCTATTATTATCCAGTGTTGCAAATAATAACACTGAAGCTCTGGGAAGTCAAGTTACTTCCCCTAGGTCACATTCACAAGTCTAGTGAATGTGAGAGTTGAATTTCCGCCCTAAACCTGATCCGAAGTCTCTACATTGACCCTTAGCCAATCATATTAAATACTATTGAGTGACCGTGTGCCTGCTCAGTGACAGTATTTTAACTGATGTGAAATATGTTACAAGTATTGTTTTCCCTTTTTCTTATATTAAAAGTCTCTTCTGCTGAACCCAAGTTAGCATGCTTGGAAGTGGGCAGTTAGTGTAAGCCTAGAATAGAGACTGCTCCTGCTTTCTGATTGAGGGGCTTTTGCCAGAAAAAACACAAAAAAAAACCAGGCAATTCTTCTGAAGCAACTTTGGCTCTTTGTGTCAAGAGCATTGATACAGAAGAATTAAGTGAATAAATGTTAGTTTGCAGTAAAATTGAGTAAAAGGGAAAGGTGAGGGGCAAGAGATGGCAGTGGGAGCAAAGAATAGTTATTAGGCTATTTATATCTTCTCCATGGCATTCCCCCTGCTGTCTGCCTGGACGTGGTCCTGAATAAGTAGCTGCAAGCACTGGTTGGTATCTTGCCTTGTTCAGTAAATATGTTCAATGGGCAGGGGAAAATGAAAATGATTATTTCCCATTGCACTGTTATTAGAAATTGAAGTCCCCATATAACAGAAGCAATTTTTTGGTTCTGTTGAGCTGCAGCTTGCTCCCTTGTGAAAAATAAAGGCTGTGCAAAATATAGACCCTGAATATGACAATTTCAAGCTTTAAACCTTCAAAGAAAAGTCACATTTTTTCTATTTGTTTTATTTAAGGGGTATAAATATATATATAAAACATGTGGAATTCCATATGTATAGCATTAGAGGAAATTAGGGAAACAAGAAGATAAGAAAACCTAATTTGCTAATTTTTTTATGCTATCTTGTGGAATATGTGCCCACTCACGTGCGTGCGCGCGTGCGCACACACACACACACACACACACACACACACACAGCCTTTGTTCAGCTCAGCACAATGAAAGGAGGCTGGTTCAGTTTGCTCTATAGAAAGGTTAGAATACAACCTTTAGACCCCTATCATTCTTCCCTGTCTGCAGCTCTCCCAGACCTTGCCTTCTTCATTCATGGCATAGCAATGACACTCCAGAAGGTGCCCAGCCTCAGGGGCTTGGGGAACTACTGCACCAGTTCAGGCCTTGTATTCTCAATTCAAGTTAAGGTTACTATTTGTCCACAGGCTGATTTTATTTAGGCCTCATGCCTCCAGGCCTGTACTCATTTGTGTGGCATGTAATAGCAGTTCCTCTCCCGGGGAATCTAACCTGGAGGCATTGCACTCTCACAAAAGTCTATAAGTTAGTCCCAGGAAGATGGCCTGAGGAACAGATGGCAAAGGAAGGAATTGATGTTCATCTGACCTGAGGGTGCATCTTGTCTTATTTACTCTTTCCTTCTGGCCCATTCTACAACAAACACTTGGCATTAGGGTGTGTGGCAATAAGTTAATCTTCCCCCTTCAAGGGTACTGTAGTCAAATAGGAGAGATGGACTTGCCAAAGAGCAATTTAGATACCAGTAGATAATTGCCCGGGTGTGGAAATAGGCAAAAATATATAAAGCATACAGGGAAGGCAACATCCACCCATCCTCTTTTACCAAAACCCTGGACATTCATTTTCATGAGTATTTCCTCTCCCACCCTATTTGTAGTTATCTGTCATTCCTAATTCATTACTATCTCACAAACTCATTTAATCCCTTCCATTCCCACAGCAGTATCTTATTTTAGAAAGCCCCCATCTTCCACCTGGATAGCAGCAGCAGGCTCCTGACAGGTCTCCCCGCCTCCCACTGCCTGCCTCACATCTTTCTCTGTGTTTAATCCTTCAGCCGTTCCTCAGTGACTTCAAGGTTCCCGAGGAAGCCCTGGCTGCAGTCCCATCCTTGGTTATCTTTCATGCATTGCACCAGTGTTTACTGAGCACCCACTACCTGTCACAGCTCTCTGCCGTGCTAGTAAAGGTTGTGGCATCCGGCTGAGATAGGTACCTGTGTATCAAGCCAATTCAGCGCCTTCTCTAACTGCCCAACCGTTTCACTGGAGGGATGAAGTAAGGTGCTCGTGAGAGAGCCTTAAAACATGGGCGTGTGCAGGTTGGGGCTCGCCCTGGAGTGCCCCAGGGAGTGTGAGAATCCATGAAAGGGCTGCCTCCCTGGTACAGGAAAGGGGGATCCAGTGCCTTTGGAAATAGTGTGTGTATCTAATAGTGGCTCTGAAGCCAGCTTACTGTGGTGATTAGGAAGATCTGGATTTAAGTGCTGGATTTACCATTTATTAGCTCTGTAACCTTGAGTAAGTTCCTTAACCTTCCTAAGCCTGGATTTCTGCATCTCTAAAAAGAGGATTATAATAACATCCCCAGTTTGTTGTGAGGATTAAATGCAACGATGTAGGAGAAGCATTTAGCTCAGTGTCTAGCATGTAATAAATGCTCAATAAATGCCAGCTATGATTATTTCCCTTTTTGAAAACAGGCATTTCATGGGGCCAATGTACAATCAAGAGTGAAAGGTGTTTTTGTAATTATATGAATTTACTGTTTATTTACATCTGTAGATCTTTTGGCCCTTTTCCCTCCTTTTGCTCTTCCATATTCCCTAACTCCAAAATCCTTCATTTCTGTACAAAACATGTCAACTTTTCAAGTACTGAGACTCTGAAGTGCAGCAAAGTCATCTCAGAGAGGGGGGGAGGGAAAGTCCATCGGCGAAAGTCAAATCTGTGCAGAGCACATCTGTGTGCAGAGGGGTACTAGCTGAGCAGTCCTCAGGCTGGTGGCCCAGGTGCAGCTGAGGAACCAGCCCTGCTGTGTGAACAAATGAGACGGGACAAAGGTCACAACTTGTAAAGCGTGAGCGCCTCTCTCATGGAGGACACGTGAAAAATGCTGACTTCTTAGACAGAGAAAGTATGCTATTTGATTTAAAATATATATGGCTATATGGATATATTTCCCCCTCTTGGGGCTTATCAAAAAGACCATATTTTTAAGAGGTTTAACTTTTTCCCAGTCCAAATTGGGGTTGTGCCTAAGTTAATGGCGCCCGGGGAAAGATGCACAGCCGATCCCATTCTGACAGTGCTCTCCAGAGACTTCTGGGAAACTCCTGCCTGACAGCAGAGCAAGAGACAAATTGCAGAGATCATTCAACCAAAGGGAAGCATATTTTATTTACAACATCACTAATAAATCCTTTCTACTGCATTTTTAGTCCCCCCTCTTTAAGTGGGCAATGTGAAATCTCGTGAGGGGGTGTACATATGGTGTCCCTGAACGCGTGTCTAGGAGAGGCGCCGGGGCAGTACATCTGGGGAGAAGCGCGGCCTAAATGAGCCCAGAGGCCCCTCGGCCCATTCCCACCTGCCATGGCTTTTCCGTCTCCCTCAACCTTTTTCATTTCCTTAGCTAAAGAAGCATATTGCGTAACAAGCACAGAGTAAATACCCTATGGGTCTATTCTTTCCTCCTTTTTTATCTCTTACTCCTTTCTCCCTTTACCCCTTCCTCTGTCGCTTCTCTTCTTTCTCAACTGTTTCCTTCTGTTCCAGTTCTTTTCTTGTATCCTTTTCTTCCCCACAAGCCCCTTCCTTCTCTGACAGCATTTACCCTTCCTTCCTTTTCTTCCCCTTTTCTTTCTTTTTTACCCCCTTTCCAGGCATTCCTTGAGGGAGGACAAGATTTAGTCTTTAAAGGTTAAACAGGATGGCTGTCACTCTCCAGGCTGTCGGTCCCGTGTCAGAGGATGTTGGTCCCTTCTGTTGTTTAAATCTTTAAAAAATATTGGTCATAGGCTTAGGGCGGTTCTGATAGTAGTTAACACCTTGCTTTTTGTTTGTTTTCCTCACTGTTCAGAAAGTCTTTTTCCTTTCATTTAGTTTTTATATAGGGAAGGCTGCCAGAGACAGTATTTAATGTGTGTAGATTACAGCAATTCTAGATCTGAGGTTACCAATATTTCTCAGGCCATGATCCTGAGACACAGGTATGAGTGATACTGTAATTCAGTTCCATAAACATATACTGACTGGCCCCTGTGCGCCAGGCACTGTGCTTACAGATGAGGAAGCTGCAGGCTTAGCCTCCTAGGAACTCCCATCTCAGTTCAGTGGTAAGTGCTAGTGCTAAGTTACTGGTATAAACAAAGTTACACTGGAGTGGAAAGAAAGGATTGATGATGATGGTGATGATGATGGTGATGATGGTGATTTTGCGTGGGGAATGAGTGTTATGGAAGATGGAGGGCCCTAAAGAACAAACAGAATCTTCATGTGTTGTACTAGGAAGGTCACTTACTCAGAGGGAAAAGCCTGAACAAAGGAATGAAGTCATATAATGCATGGTGCATTTCTGTCATGAGTGAGTAGACTAGTGTGAAAAGGGTAAGTGTTCATAGAAGTGAAAGATGAGGCCAACGTATTTTGCTGTAATGGTTGTGAAGATTTCAGGTTGTAGAATTAAGACTTTGCTGTAGGCAGTATGTCGTGGGATAATTCTGTTGAAATTCCTACAGAGGGACCCGAATCATATGTCACCCCATGTTATAACAATTTTCCTTCTAGCGAGAGTGGGGGATGTTATTACATGTTGACTATTTTCCTAAGTGAGATTTGTCAAACTGTTTTGTGTTTGTTCATGTAAGGTACCTCCACTTTTGCCCCAGAGAGAAAAACAACATTCGCAATTCCTCTTTTCTTCTGGGATTTGGTCCTTGTTAAAGACCAGTGTGATTTAACCCCTGGGACTAGTTCTGGTCATAAACTGTGTTATTTCGTATATGACCTATGCTATTTGCAAGCCTGCAAGTGTTCAGGAGAGATGCAGACACTTGAAGGTTTTTACCTTCAGGCAAAAGATTGAAAGAAATTTAGGAAGCATCTAATTATAAGGCATTGCATTTAAAGTGAAATAAAAGTGTGTGTGGGTAAACCTATTTGCTGGTTACTATTCTTTGATATCCTGATATTAATATTTCATTACAGTGACATGAATCAAAATTTGGATCTAGCCCAAAAAAGTCCAGTTTGGGACAGATTCCCAAGACCATTCTTAGTCATTGAATTAGAGGGAGGCTCAAAGGAGAAACTGGTTGAAGATAAGGAGACCTATTAAGATGCAGCGGCTTCACTGGAGGTGAGAGATAGGTAGAGGAGAGAAGGGGGTAATAGAAGAGGGTTCCAAACATATTTCAAGAAATCAAATTGATACATTAGGCATTCCTTGGAAGTGAGGGTGAAGGAGAAAGAGGACTCAGAGAGGATTCAAATGGTTATAAGTTTTGCGATTAAATTGATACCGTTATTAGATAGTATAGAAAAGTCAGGGGACAAAGTAACAGCTGAAGGGAAAGACCCCTTTTGTTTTTGGGCATCCCGGGATGGGGTGTGTGGGGTACAGCACAACGGCAGTGTTTGGCAGGCAAATGGAAATTAGCATCTGGCGCTCCAGGAGACGCGTTGGGCATGGAGAGAGAAGGATGTTGGAGCAATTAGTGTACAGACAGTGAAATGGAGATAATAAAGCATAGGACGCTGGGGCTCTTGAATCAGGCCCTGAGTCTGTAATTAGCTGTCTAGATGAAGTTGGGCATGTTTACAATTGACTTTCCTGGACTTCAGTGTCTTTCTCTCAACCTCCAAGGTTCCATCTGTAAGCTCTTGTTGAACAGCGCAAAGCCATGGTGGCAGGTGGAACCTTTCCTGGCTTTGCATCCTGCCTCATGATCTGCATGATGGGCTCAGGGAGGAGAGAGACAGAAGCCCCAGGTTAAGTTTGTAGGCTGACTTCTTTGTGATAGCTCTGATGGATCTTGCTGTTTGGAAAACTGTTTATCATGCTGGAAAATGACTTCAATCTTTAGTTCCAAACACTCTCATATATTTCAAGGAAAGAAAGAAATAAAATAATTCAACCAAAAATAAAAACAACATCATCAACAAAACAATCTACCCCCAAAAGTATAGACCATATTTGAAAAATAGTGCCAGTTCCTTTGTTCCAACTTAAATGTATGAGGACTGTGAGATTGCTCACGTGGTTGTTCCAGTGAAGTTAAGAACAAACAAGCAAGAAAGCAAGTAAGCAAACCCAAAACACTGAATTCCTTTGTCAACACCTGCCCTTAGTGACTGTCAGGCTCCAGCTTCCCAAGGAGAGCTTTATCTTCCTTTGGAAACAGACCGCTGCAGTTGTGTGGTGTGGACTCAGTGTGTGATTGACGCCTCTGCTCTCCACTCCCAGCTGCTAAGGAGATTGGACGGGCCCCAAGTAGACATCACTTGCTACTGGGCTTTAGCTGGACAAACCTCCTTATGAGTGAATCATCAGAGATACAGCCTCTGCCACTCATCAGTAAAAGGAACATGGAATTGGTAAAACGGTGAGAAGTCTTGTAGAAATGTATGCAGCTAGGGAAGCAAATCCTGAGCAGGCCTCTAAAAAAATAATATGTAAAAGAAGAAAGAGGTAAGAAGCAGAAAAAATGCTGTTTCAAATCATAACTTACATCTAAAGAGAATGGCTCCCATTCCCCGGCTCCCCACTGTTTGCTGCTAAAGGAATAGATGATCTGTGTACCTTGGAAGGTCTGAGATGTAAAGTTAGACCTGAATAGAATGTGAAAAAGCAGATGGTGGAAATGCCCGTTTTTATAATGGGAATAGCAGGAGACCAAGAAGGTAGAGGACTTTCGAGAGTTCATGAGATCACTGTTGATATGTCCAGTCATGGTTCAGTTTTCATGTGGTTTTGCAAGAAGCTACAAAAATTTAATATTGATGTCTGATGAGCTAATTGGAGGTACCACTGGACAAGGAGGGAGCAAGGGCAGATCCAATGGGAATGACAGGATAAAACAAAGATAGAGAAGGTTGGGGTCAGAGAGGGACATTTCAGATTTTCAGACCCTAACACGGAGTAATTCTGTTTGATAATGGATTCTGAAGTATTGGTTTCTGAAATTGAGATGGTTTAAGTATGTTGGAATTGAGGAAAATTGGAAACCATGAAAAGAAGATGGCAGAAAGGGTCACCAACCTGGTCTGTGATGTCACTGATGAAGATAAGTAGAAATGTAGGTGCAAGGAGGACCGTTGAACTAGAGCCTGGGGTCTCAGAAGGCAACTGCAACATGCTGGGGGACGGGAGTCGTGGCACCAGTGGGTATGGCAAGGGAGGAAGGGGAGATCAGGATTACATCAATAGGTGTGGGAGAAGCAGCAGCTTCCATTCATTTGGCTTTATGGAAAATGCTGAGAATAGCATATTTTTGATGTCACAATTAATTTGATAGTATTTGGAATAAAAAATGCCTGTTTCAAAACTGTACACATTGTATGCTTGTGTATTAGGTTGAGCCATATGAAATACCAATAATATATGGTAATCCTAATAGAACTTTCAGGGCCTCCTTATTCCCTGACCATTAGAAGGGGGAAAAAAAGGTTTTAGAGATTTTTTACATATTTTAAGTATGTCATCTTAGGTAACCGATGAGCTCCATTTTTTTTCTAATGCAATATGGGAAACAGTTCTTGCACTTAAGGCTGTTACTGTGCACAGCAAATGGGGTGCAAAAGAGCAAGACTCTTGTCTTGTTTTGGTTCTATATCCCAGCTAGCTATTCAAAACTTTTCTTAAAAAAGGTATTAGGAAATTCTGAAAATAATTTTGTCAGGTGTTTTGTTTCTATACCCAACTGGAAATACTCGGAAACTAGCATAATGTGAAATATTTTGCCTTTTGGTTGAGTTCACATGCTGTGATCAGATTCAAGTAACATTTATTAAGTACCTGAGCATTTTCTATTTATCAGCCCATGTGCTAGGCTCATTCACTATTATTTATGCATTTCCTTTAACAGCAACTTTTTCCGTAACCTTACACTATTAGTAAGGCACAATTTCCTCATTCTGCAGATAGGGAAGCAAATTCAGAGAAGATAAGTGACTTGGTCACATGGAACATATAAAAAATGAAGGCAGGAATTAAACGCAGGTCTCTTGGCTATAAGTCTTGTGTTATTTCTGTTATTCCATAATCTTTACATCTAAACTTCTAAAGGAAAATAAAAAATTACATCTCAGGTAAATGTCTATGAGAAGAGGGATGAAATCTTTATTATGGAATTAGGCTCACACATTTCTATTTTCTATCATGTAGAAATTAAACTTCATGATATTATATATGTCATGGTGTTGAACAAGAAAGCCCTGTCATTGAGAGAAGTGGTGAGAAAATAGTCAGAGTACCCTGGACTATGGGAAGAGTGTGCAGTGGCCTGGGCACAGAAAGCGCATGTAAGTAAGGAGCATGTGCACCTGACCTCTGTGACCTGTAAGTATGGGAACATGAAAGGTGTGTGTGTGTCTGCATGTGTGTGTATGTCCGGGAAGCGCAATTTATCTGAAATATATACAGGGGTGGGCAAAATTAGGTTTACAGTTGTGAGTACTTGAAACAGTTTATTCTTGTATTATTACTTACCAATTATTGTGTTGTTTATTTGTATTACAACTGTAAACCTACTTTTGCCCACTCCTGTATCTCCCTATTACAAAATTTGAACTTTATAATATTTATAAAATAGACCATGATTATTTTACTAAAAGATTAGTTTATATATATCATCACAGTTTAAATACTGTGTGATTTATATCTGACTTTTAAAAACACATCTGTTATGTAAAGCAACTTGCACTTGTCATTGAGTGATGTGAAACTACAGGTCTATACAAGTTTCTGGAGAGCATAAACCTTCTTTCTTATTTATCTTCATACTGAGATTCTTGATATTTCATGAATCATGATTCCTCTGAGAATTTAATGAAAGCTTTGAAGCTTCTTCTGAGAAGAAGAGATATGTGCATAAATGCTAACAATCTTGCATTTCATGCTGGGGATTCATGAATTTCTTGGCACAGACCCCTGGCCCTCCTAGGGTTAAGAACCATTTGGTACTAACTCCATTACAGAGTAGACTTCACAGATATTTCTTTATGCTTCACAACCTATGAGTATGGGATATAAGGTATATCACAGCTCAACCTCAACTCCTAACTCACTGCAACTCTAACTGCATCCAAACTCCTCACTCTGACTGAAAGTAGGAGGAGGGGGCATAATCCCTGTGGAGAAATAGTTAATCAGTCCTTTTAATGAAACTATTTTGACATATCTACTCTGGCATGGAAAGTTTTGAATTAGACACAGCAAAAGGACTTCAAGTTTCTTTTTTAATCACCAGATAACAGAAAGCAAGAGCTCTCACTCTTCCTGAGTCTCACTGCATGATTGAGCTCCATTTATGGAAAATAGACCAGGATAAGGTAAAGCTCAGATATGTGCTTGGGATATAAAAGAAATTAGAATGATTCCTTAATCACATTAATTATGATTTAAAAAAACACAGCGATTTTACATTTTTATATGACTGCTGTATCTAAGCTAAAGTGAGGCATAAGAGGAGTGCTTTCTGCCAAGAACGTTTCTGGGGTCAGTGGCTTAAAAAGTAGTCCCGTGCAAAGTTTGTCTTCAGGCTCAAGACTTGAATTGATACCATAGAATGTGTAAATAGACAAACTGAGGCCATTTCCAGTTTGTGGTGCATTGGATCAAATAATGGACTTTTTTTTTTTTTTCATAGCACATCAATTTTTGTAGCCGACATTACTATTTTTCATTGATTTACTGTTTCCATCTCCTGGGCACAAGAGAGGATTGCACTTCCCATTCTCCCTTGAAGTTAGTTGAGGTCATTTGATTTTCTTTGGCCAGTGAAATGTAAGTGAGATGAAATTTAGCACACAGGATTCTCTACCCCCTTTCATCTGCCTCACTGACCTTTGGGATTCCAGATGGTGGTGCTTCCTTCATCTTTGGTCCCTGAGTGAAGATGACATAGAGCAGAGGCCACTGCCACCCTGCAATGGGTGCATAGCAGGAGCAAGAAAAACACCTTGTTATTAGCCACTAAAATTTAGGGTTATTTGTTACTGAAGCATAACCTAGCCTGTTATGCCTACTATTGGTATCTACTAAACTTAGACATCATTTTTAAAAAATTGTTTTTATTGATTTTAGAGAGAGAGAGGAAGTGAGAGAGAGATAGAAACATCAAAGAGAGAAACATCGATCAGCTGCTTCCTGCACGCCCCCTACTAGGGATCAAGCCCACAACCCTGGCATATGCCCTGACTGGGAATTGACCAATGAATTCTTGGTGCATGGGATGATACTCAGCCACTGAGACACACTGACTGGGCCTTATACAATTTTTATTTAAACAATATAAACATATTAATGAGCTAGTGAATAGGGGGGACAATTGTAAATGGGTAACTTAGTATGCCTTTTAATGTCCAGCCTGATCCTTTATAGAAACATCTCAGTCAGTTGTTCTGGGATTCTTGGCTATTCCACAAAGCAAATATATGTGTGCAAACCTATCCACAGCAAAGATGCCTTAGAGAATTCACAATGGCTGGGCTGGCCCAGTGGCCCAGGCAAATAAACACCATTTGCTTCCTTTCCCTTTTCATTTTCTTTGAGAGTTGGAGATTACTTGAGTCTTCCAGCTTCCTCCACTGGGACAGTGGTGACAATGATCCTGTTGTTCCCTGAAGGCTCCATGTCATGGTTGAGTCACTTGAAACTGTTTAATAATCTGTGCAGGTCTTGTTGGGTCATGAAGTCCCAGAGCCACTTCCTCATGTATTATCTTTTGCCTCCCTCATTTTTCCCCATGAACAGAGAGTCCCTCAGGATCCTTTAAAGTGTATCTGTTACAGGCTTGACTACAATGGGAAAGAGGCTGGGGAAAGTACTTTCACCATTAGCAGGCACAAATGGAACAAATCTCAGTAAGTGACAGCAACAAGCAATGAAGAGCTAATTCTTAGGTTCCAACAATTCACAGGTGTTACCTTCTAATTTGACAGAGGATGATATATAGGTAGAGAGGCAAATGTTGTCATGAGAACAAAGGATTTAGAATAAATGATCTTGTCTCAAAAGCAGTCTCTACCATTTACTAGCATTGTGGTTGTAAACATCCGTTTAATCTAAGCCTAGATTCCTCACCAGCACCAATGGGTGCAGTGATACTTGCCTTGCATGGAAAAACTAAAGATGTAATTCACAAAATGGACTTTCATTCAGTGTTTCTTTCATCTTCGTTCTTTTATATTTAGTAAACATTACCATAATCCAGGTGTCCAGACCTCTTTAGTCTTTAAGGCTTTCCTTTAATGTCCAGTCAGCAATAATCTAGGCTTCCATCCCACCTAATCCAAGAAGTCCAGTGTTTTCCCTGATTCCACTCCTCAGGTTGTTCTGGGAATCCCTGAGGGATGTATACATAGATCACAAATGTATTTTAGTTGATCTTGTCACCTCAGCCAGCTATCAAGCCCCACACTGCTGTTCTGATTCTCTGTAAGTCCCTCTTGCTGTTGTGTAACTATCTCCTCCAAGCTCTAGCTCTTCAGCCCTATACTGCCTTTTCCCAAATTTTGGCCCAGGGCTATTCTTTATTCCCTCAGCACAGCACAGACCAGGCTCTGACAAGATTATCTTGAAGGCTTAAGGACCAAAGAAAATGATTTCAATGTGATGGTAGAGGAGGTGGAAGGGAGGAAGGGCTTTACATGCCCCTTATGTTCTCATAATCCCCATACCTAGTTCTCTCCAAATGCAAGTCTTCCTAAATGACCCCTGCAAAAGTATCATATGGAATTGTGTCATAAAAATAGAATTTCTTGTTAAATACAGACGTACTAAATTGGAGTGGGGGCTTAAGAATGCATATTTTAATAAGCTCCTCATGAAGTAGTTACGAAGTTGTTTATCAGAACATTGGAAAGGAATTGTTTGGGGACTTGCACTCTGCAGCCATGTGGAGAGACCAGTTTATATCCAACCAAAAAGTAAGTTTTGATGATACCTCTCTGACCTGGAGTCTGAGCCTCCAACTTCTTCAGTATCAGGCTGAACAGCCAAACAAAATGAACAATAACAACAGCAGAGACAACAAACTCCTTAAAATCTCCCCTTTGGAAAATACTTTCATTTGCCTACTCAGCACCCATTTCCTCTCTTCTTTCTTGCTATTGGGCCCCACTAGGTTGAGCAATTATGTGCCTAGCTTTTGGTGACGAATTAGAATTGGTCCAGGTCAATTCTGACTATTCTGTCTCCCTTTTTGTAGCCATTCTTACAGCTAAAGATGGTCATTTGACCCAATTCTGGGCAACAGGATGTAAAAGAAAACTTGGGGAGGTGACGCTCTAGGGAAACTTTACTTTTCTATCTTGAATATAGATGTGATCATTGGGTAATTGGATCTGTGTCAATCATCTTTGACCAGGAAGGAAAGGAGAAAATTGTTACAGAAATACTGTCAGGTCACTAGACTGAAATCATTGACTGCCTACCCCCAGTTTTCTTGTGATGGGAGAAAAATGAGCCCTTATTTTTAAGCCACTTTAGCTGTCTCTTTGTTCTGTTTTGTGTTGACTTCTAATAGCATTACCAGTCTCAGGCTATTTTCTGCGTAAAGATGATATCATTCAGTGCCAACCACAGTGACGATAGTCTTTTCTACTACGTGAATCTATTTAGTTTCTCATTATTGCAAATATCTTCATTTCAGAAGAGAATCTTGGCTTTATAAAAAATCTCATTGGTTTTTTTCCATTCAAATTGATGAAGAAGTTTGTCCTTAAAAGTTTCCTCTAAAAGTAGTTTGCTCTCCACTGCTGAAGAGAAAAGAAAAAACTGTTGTCAACTTTGAAATAAGCCTTTCTCTTTATTATTTCATCACTCTATCCCTCACATACACACCTGCATTCATAGTTTGAGAAATCAAATACCCTGTATACCACAAATATGTGGTATGTAAAAATCTTCAGTGGCATTATTTACAATGTCCTAAGAAATTCTCCCATGTCTGAGAAAATATTTGCAGACTATATATTTGGGAAGGGGTTAAATCCAAAATATATAAGGAACTGTACAACTCAGTAACAAAACAAACAAACAAATAGCCCAATTAAAAAATGAGCAGAGGAACTGTATAGAAAATTTTCTGGAGAAGACTTATGAATGGCTACTAGGTATATGAAAAAGTGTGCAACATCACTGATCACCAGGGAAAGGCAAATGAAAATCATAATGAGGCATCACCTCATGCCCGTTAGAATGGCCATCATCAAAAGAAGTGAGGTAAGTATCGGTGAGGGTGCAGAGGAAAAGGAACCCTCTATGCTGTTGGTGAGAATATAAATTAGTACAGCCATTATGAAAAACAGTATGGAGTTTCCTCAAAAAAACTAAACATAGAACTGTCATATGACCTAGCAGTTCTTCTGGGTATTTACTCAAAGAAGATGAAATCAGTAACTCCACCAGTTATCTGTGCTCCATATTCACTGCAGCATTATTTGCAATAGCTAGGGTATGGAAACAACCTAAGTGTCAGCCAATAGATGAATGGAAGAAAATATAGTATATTTATAAATTAGATTATTATTCAGCCTTAAAAATGGAGGAGATCCTGCTATTTGCAACAACATGGGTGAACTTGGTAGTCATTTTGCTAAGTGAAATAAGTCGGATGCAGAAAGAAAAACACTGCATGATCTCACATATATGTGGAATCTAAGAAAGACAAATACATAGAAGCAAAAAATAGAAGGATGATTACCAGGGGTGAGCAGGTAGGGGAAATGGGGAGATGCTTGTTACAGGACACAAAATTGCAGTTATATAGGATGAATGCATGTAGAGATCTGTTGTACAGCATGATGACAACAGTTAATAATGCTGTTGTGAACACTGAAAAATTGTTATGAGTAAATTTCAGGTACTCTGTCACACACAAAAATGGCACCTTTGTGATAAGATATGTTAATTGGCTTGGCTGCAATAATCATTTCACTGTGTATATGTATCTGTATATCAAGTCATCATTTTGTACTCCTAAAATATACATGATTTTTATTAAAAAATAAAGTGAAAAACAAAAAAAACAAGAAAAAAATATTCTCCCATAACCATATGGATATCCATTATCTTGTTCTCTTCTCCACATTGTAATCTCAGGAACCCTACACGCATGTGGGAAAGAGGTCTACTTCAGACCCACGTCATGACCTCATGCAATAGGATCCACTGCCATTGCAGAAACAAGTCCCCTTAGGCAGAGCCAGCCCATATTAAATTCCTCTAAACAGGTGCTTATACAGTTTGTTCCAGAAAACATGACATAAGGCATTTCTGGCAAAAAAAAAAAAAAGGAAAGAAAAAGAGTTTCAAGAACAAATAATAGGAACATTGCATCCTGCATCTTATTTTTAGAGATTTTTTCAGTCCCTCACATTTTCCTGGTAACCACAGGACCTTTAAACATGTTCTTTTTGCCTAGAAATCTCTTCCCCTTTCCACTTCAGCTAAACATATCTTTCATTTTTAGTGTCGTTATCTCTCCCTGATCTTCCTAGAGCAGATTGAAATCTCATCTTGCACATGCTTTCTAGCATTGTGTACCCTACCTCTCCAAAGTAGTACTACAATTATAATTTTGTTTCATTTGTATAGTTATGTCATAAATGCCTACTTTTCTCACTAGACTGTAACCCCCATGAGGATAAGGACCATGGCTGTTTTTGCCCCACAGAGTATCTTTATTATCTGATGCTATCAATAGCTGTTGATGGGATAAATAACCACAGGTGGCATATTTACATATTAATGTCTTAGGAATATCCTGCAGTAAAGAAATCTGATAAACTTTGCTTAATTCTAGATTTCCCACAGTTGTTGGAACCATTTCATAACCATTTTTTTTCATGTAACTTCCATTAACATTCTTCAGGATAAGGGTTCTAAAAAACACATTAGTTTTAGAATCTTAAAGGATCTTAAAATTTATCTAGTTTAACCTACTCATTTAGCAGAGAAGGAAAACAAGCCATTATGATTAAGTGTTCTAAGATCATACAACTAGTTATTGGTAGGAAAAAAAGACTAAAAACCAGTTCTTCTAATGTCTAGTCCAGTGACCTCTCTATGTCCTTGTGTTATTTTCCTAAACCCAGAATTAGTGAAATTCATTGGTAAAACAGAATAGAAAAAGGAATGACAAGTTGTTAGAAATTTCATTTAGAGTCATTCTAGTTTCTCTTCAGTTTCATTAAGGAATTTGTTTGTGACTCAGTCATGTAACATTTTCTCAGACTTAGTCATTTATCATTAATGACTATAATATTGAAACCTAAAACACTGCCATTGAATTTAATCCTTAGAGAAGACATTTGTCAACACAAAGGAATTTCAGTTTCCACTTTCCAATATAATCTCCTTCTCTGATATACTCTAAACTTACTAGCAATGATATGGCTCAAAGAAGAATGTACTTTCTTTGCATGGACAATAAAAATAACCTTCCCCCCCAGCAGTTATTTAAGTTATGATTTTCAGATGAAATTTTTAGGACCTCAGTGAATTTCTGACTTTGTGGTGCCAAGTTCTTGAGTCTTCCACCAGGGGCACCTTGGTGCTTCAACAGAGACTAATGTTGGTGCCTCATCAACCTTACTCAGCTCTGGCAAGGGATTGTTTCTTCACCAGGGCCCAAGTGCAAAGATTTATTTCAGAGATTTGGGCTAAGACACTTTTGTTTCACAGATATTCCTTTTGAAGGATAAAAAGGACTCAATTACATCTTTATTATATTTTACTTTTTATAATGAGGATTGTTTAGAATGGATAATATGATATAGAAAGATAAGAGAGGAGGGAAAGATAAATAGTGATAGAGAAGAGTAGTAAGTAAAAATGAGTCAAGGAATAAATGACAGAAAATTAATTAAATTGGTAACTATTCATGGAATTGCCTGAAACCTCAGAGAATATTTGTGGCCACATGTGGGTCCATTCATATTGAGGTTTCCTCTCTTTTGTGTATATGGGTCCAGTTGTAGATGATTTTCAGAGATACCCATTGGCCAAGCTTTAGAGTCCTCTGTCCTACTCTGCTTGTTCTTCACTAGACTGTAAGATTCTTTCACTTCTCCATCCTCTACTTCCTCACCCACACAGTCATACAGAAACACTCTTTCTACATGTTGAGAAACAGGGTTAAGTTCGCTGTAGAAAGATATCACCCCAGTTTTAGAATCTAATTGTTTCTTGAAAACCATGGTTGGACTTCTTCAGATTATAACTTAACCACCAACAGCCCATTAGAGGAATAGAACTATTTAAAGTCATAGCCTTGCCTGGCCACTGTGGCTTAGTGGTTGAACATCGACCTATGAATCAGGAGGTCACAGTTGGATTCCTGATCAGGGCACATACCCAGGGCGTGGGCTCAATCCTCGGGGGGGGGGGGGGGGGAGGCGTGCAGGAGGCAGCTGATCAATGATTCTCTCTCATCATTGATGTTTCTCTCTCTCCCTCTCCCTTCCTCTCCCTGAAATCAATAAAAATAAATAAATAAATAAGTAAGTAAGTAAGTAAATAAATAAATAGATAGTCATGGCCTTGCCATAGCTCAGATATAACCCTCAAAGAAAACAATCCATCTTGGTAAACAGTTACTTGGAATTACCGCTAGGTGCTAAATTGCAGTGAAAGAAACACTAGCAGACAAATCGGAACAATCAGCACACCAGATAAGGCCTCAGGAGTTTATAAACCGAAGAAGAAAAGAGGTGGCAACTAGTATTTCATGGCATCTGTTGGGCCCTGAACCAAGTCATCATTTCATTTAAACTGTATAGTAGCATTTAATAGTGTTCAACTCCTAGGACAGTATCTAGCAGACTATTGGACCTTTGTAAATATTAGCCAAATGAAAGAGTGACTATAGCTCCTATGAAGAATCTAAAATTCAGAGGGGTCACATGATTGTTTGAGGTTAGGTAGAACTTTCTATACAAACAATAACGGCTCACCATTTATTGAACATTTCCTGTGTGCCCTGACCTGTGAATGCGGAAGCTCGATCAACATAGCAGCCAAGAGTGTGGGCATTCGACATGGGTTTATATTTCTGCTCTACCAGACTTACCAACATAGGACCATAAGACCACGTGCCTTCACAATGCCAAGCCACAGTTTCCTCATATATAAAGTATATATGAATGTACCTCTATTTCAGGAATTTTGTGAGGATTAAATGAAATAATATGTAAAGTGCCTGGCCCAGAGAAGTACCGAAGTGACAAAGCTAAAATTGGAACCCAGCTGTGGTAGAATGAATAAAGGTGTCCCCAAGATGTCCACATTCTAATCCCCAGAATTTGTGAGTGGCAAAAGGGATTTTGCAGATGTGATTAAATTAAGACTCTTCAGATAGGGAGATTATTGTGGATTATCTGGGTGGACCCAAGGTAGTGACACAGGTCCTTCTAAGAGGGAGACCAGAAACCCAGAGTCAGAGAGGAAATGTGACAGTGGAAGCAGAGATTAAAGTGATGAAGCCAAAAGTGAAGACATTTAGGCAGCCTCCAGGAGCTGGAAAAGGCAGAGCACTAACTCCCCTACAGTGTCCAGAAGGGATGCAGCCCTGACAGCACCTTGCTTCCAGCTCAGTGAGACCCATTTTGGACTTCTGATTTCCAGAACAGTAAAAAATAAATCTGCATTGCTTTAAGCTACTAAGCTTGTGGTAATTTGTTAGAGCAGCCATAGGAGACAGATATACCAGCACATGCTTTTTCCTCTATCTGCACCTTGCTGCCTGCAGCAAATTCGGAATTGAACAAGAATGAAACCGAATGTTTGGCAGCCTAGTTGGTTTCCTTTTGGATCCCTATTCTTTTGACCTGTTTGCTCTTTCTCCTCTCACGGCCGGACAGTCTGGCAGGTCTGTTTCCTCTGTCTGATCACTTCTTCTGTGGCCACTAACTTGGGAGTTATGTGCAAAGAGTGAAAAAAGAAGCAAAGAAACCACTGGCAGAAATAAATTGTTTGGTTTGTTTTGTTTTTGAGGAAAAGCAGATCCTCTGTGTGTGTGGGTAATGTCTTTCTAAGCTAGAAAATGGATGCCTCCCTTGAGAGCGTTGTATTTTACTTCACCCTTTTCCAAATATGCCTCTTGCCCAGCCGGGGTGGCTCAGCAGTTGAGCAGTGACCTAGGATTCAGGGGATCGAGGTTTGATTCCCAGTCAGGGCACATGCCTGGGTTGCAAGCTCCATCCCCAGCAAGGGGTGTGCAGGAGGCAGCCAATCAGTGACTCTCATCATTGATGTTTCTCTCTCTCTCTCCCTCTCCTTTCCTCTCTCTGAAATCAATAAAGACATATTTAAAAGAAAACAAAACAAAACAAAAATATGCCTCTTCATACCTCTTCCCTAGAGTATTTTGGAGAACCTGGAAGACTCTTCTAATGGATTCTAGGCTTGAACTCCAAATCTCCGTGCAGCTTTCCATTTTGTTCCTTATAAAATGCCTTCCCTAAAAAATGGTTATTGTAGTAAATATGTGGGGAAATCTTTAATCTTTATTTCAAAATAGTCATTCACTTATTTGTTTATTAATTCAAGAAATATATTTTGAGAACTTTGCAAGTGCCAAACAGTCTCATGAGGAAGACAATGGTGAGTGACCAGGACAGAACACGTCCCTTCCCTCACACACTTAAATTCCAATGGGAGAGACAGAGCAATACAAGTAAATACACTTAAAATGTGCATCAAAATAATTGAAAATTTTGCTAAATGTTACTAAGGGAATAAACCAAGAGCTGAGATAGTAGGGTGTCTGGGGATTGGAGTGTGGAGGGAGGGTTGCTTTACATAGATTAGTCAAGGGAAGGTCTCAAACATTTGAGCTGAGGTTGCCTTACAGGGTGAGCAGAAGGAGCCTTGTGAAGAGTGAGGCTGTCCTGGAGAGCGCTCCAGGCAGAGGGCACAGCACACACAGACTTGAGGCAGACAGAAGCTTAGAATTTCTGGAATTGAAAGAATATATTGAGTGATGGCAAGTTGTGAAGTGTGCTTGGATCCATAGCAGGTTTTAGCTCGTGCACAGTCTTCTAGGAAATAGTAAAAATGGTTATTTGATTTTGTGTGCAGTGGAAAGCAATTATAAATTTTAAACAGGCAGTTACATAAGCTAATTTATGTTTAAGTCCACCATGCTCATGGTTATTTGGAGAATGGACTTGAGAGGAGCAAGACTGGAAATGAGGGACCAATTTATAGGTTTTGCAGTATCCCAGATGAGAGCTGATGCAGGTGTGAACTAAGACGGTAGAAATAAATATACATTTGGAAATATAATAAAAAGATTTTATAAATAGATTGAATAGGGGACCTCCTAGCTTGAGTATCTGGGTAGATGGGGTGCCATACTGATTTAGATGGGGAAGACAGAGGTGAATAGGAAATAATTTTGACAAAGGCATTGAGATTTACAGTTTTGCGTTGAAGTTTCAGATGTCTGGGAATTATTCAAGTGGAGCTGTCAAATTGGAAGTTGAATGTCCATATAAGCCCAGAGTTTAAGGGAGAGGTCTGGGCCAGAGATATAGATGTGGAAATCATTAGAATACTTACGGTACTTAAATCCAGATGATTGTGACACACCTGGAGGATATGTGTAGAGTAAGAAGACAGCCCAAGATGAAGCCCTGGAGAACTGCCCCATTGAGATGTCAGACAGAGGTGCAGTAGGAGCCTGAGAACAGAAGAGAGGTCAGTGAGGGAGGAGGGCAACCAGGTGGATGGCATAGGCTGCCGTCCAGAGAGCAGAGTGCCAGAGCAGAAGGGAGAAGGCAACCCTGTCAAATGATGCTGATGGGTAGAGTAAAGCAAGGACAGAGAGTGTATTTTTGGATTAGCCAACATGGAAATCACTGATAACCTTGACAAGATAAAGGTACATCTGGGTCACAAGGTAGACTTCAGTGAGTTAAGGGAAGAATGTAACATGAAGAAGTACAGACAGCATTTGTGTGTAGACAACTTTTTCGGGAAATTTGGTTAGGGTGCCGGGAGAAAAATGAGGTGGACGCTGGCAGGGAATATGTGGACAGTGGAGGGGTTTTGTGTATGTGTGTGTGTGAGAAAGGAACTGCTAAAACATGTTTGTGTTCTGAGGAGAGTGTAAGTAGATGGAGAGAGATTGTTGGTACATAAGAACTGGTAGGTAGCTAGAAGAGCAAAGTTCTTGTGGAGACAGGAAGGGATTAGGCCTTGACCTTCACTAGCCAGGCAGTAAGGAGCCAGGGGAGGAGCACAAGTGTACACGATAGGAAGGTGATGTTCCCACTTAATGGCTACTCTTCTTCAATGAATTATCATGTCATCAACTGAGTGTGAAGGTAAGATAGGGTTAGTGGAAGATTTTTAAGAATTGAATTAGATAACTAGCTTCCCTCTAGCCGACTCCATGCTTACCAAGCAACCTTCTGGTTGTAATTAGGCTTCCTGTGGGAACAGGCTTCCCTGCTGACAGAGAAGATGTACAGGGCACAGACTCCAAGTGTCAGCCCAGAGGAAGTTAGAATTCCAGTAAAATGTCTCTTGTGAGTTTGTCTATGTGAGCCAACCTGCTCAACTTGGGTGCAGAGTTCAGATCAGAATTGCAATCTTAAATGTGATGACTTCAACTTTTTATATAGTTCTGGAAAAATCCTTGACTTACCCAGAAGCTTTCTTTAAAACTGTAAATGAGGTTATATCATTTACCTGCAATAGAGAGGCAAGTGAGGTTCACTCATTCAGGCTCACAATAGACTGTGCATTCTCTCTCTTAAATAATGTACCCAGACAATCATTGCTTATGATTATTAATAGTCTCACAGAACCATCATTTTATATTTATACCCCCAAGTGCTTTTACCTTTATCCTATTACAGCAAAATTTAAGCTGTTCAATTCTTGTAGAAATGAAGTGACTGAACAAATAGTAGGGAGAAACAGGGAGATCTGAGATTATCCTGGAAATAAAGGTGACTTGGGGTCATTGTCAGAGCTTGCAGCTACATTCCTCTTGAAGACTTACACAGTGCCCAGCCAATGGGTTCACGATTTTTGGAAAAATAGAGGAGGAATGAAAAGTGGATGGCATATGAGAATGGCCCAAGTACTGGTCATCCCTCTCCTCCCATTATCAAGAAACTTTTGGTTTCTGAATATTCAAGGAAATGCTTCTTTGCAGTGTTTTGAACAGAGTAAATAATGACCATTTAGAGAAAGAGACTAGAGATTTCTTTCTTAGATGTGATTCCTTTGATCCTCTCCTTTGTGACATCTCTTAATTAATTGTTATGATTATTATTCTTTTTAAGACTTCATATATTTCCCTATCAAAAAGGCAGAAGTGATTGCGGGTTCTAGACAAACAAACCACAGTACAATTGCTACATTATAGCAGCTGGGAATGTGTGTGTGGGTGCACATGTGTGTGTGTGTGTGTGGGTGTCTGTATGTGAGAGAGAGAGAGATTGGAAATCAAAATTTTTGTTGTTGTAGAATATTCCTTTGTAAAACGGAACTCAGCACAAGCATCCAGTCACAAAAACAGGACAGAGCATTTATTCCAAAAATATTTATTGAGCACTTAATATGAGCAAGGCACTGTAGTGGGTATTGTACATATAGCAGTGTACAAAACAGACTTTGGAAAACCTTGTCATCATGGAAACCTACATTCTGATGAATGGTACCTGGCTCTCCACTGCAATATATCAGTGAATGGGTATTCATCCTTTACCAAAAGTTTTCAGTGCATTGCTGTGAGACTCAAGGGAGTTTAAGGCTTTTTGCTTTCCTGGGTCAGATACAACCTGGCTGAGTATTTTGTCTTTCTAGTTGACTTAAGTGAAACAAGAAGTGGCTTTATAGTTAAGGCTTATAGTAATAATAAAACTTGTGGCCAATGAACAGAAGGGAATGATCATATTATTTACTATAGAAAAGGAAGCATATCTGTGGAGTAGTGAGATTAGATCCATCAAGGTAGCATGCAGGTAACCAGAAAGCAGCCACGAAATATGATTGAATCCTTCGCTCAGTAGTGATAACATTGTCTTCTGTGCTATTGAATCTCCCATTTCGTTTTCTGAGGAAACAAGTATTTTCCCTCTCTCACTGGCAGACAAATTTCAAATGTATATGGGCATTGTCTCTGTCCCTGTTTCTCTCTCATCACACACACACACACACACACACACACACACACACACTCAGAGCTTCAAACCAGCTGCTTTAGGGATTCATCTCAAAGCTGCTATCTAGAAACAAAGCCCATTTTTTCTCCCTTTTATCAATCACCTTAAACTTCTCTTCGAAGTAAAATCAGAAAGTTCATCAGAGTCATTTTCCTGGTTGCTGAAAATGCTATCACTGTGTTTTCATACCAGAATTCACAAGCTGCTGGCCTTGTTCCTGGAGTAGCGGGGACCATCTTCGTCCTTTTGGCTTCGCCCATGTGGTGAAGGAAGCACCGCAGGCAGTACGGAGCATGTCACATCCACACTTGTCTCTTGGCATCGTTTGTAGATTCTGCATCAACGCTCCAGATCCTTGATGATAACGAAGAGGGTAATTAGCCTATAATTAGAAGTTAATCACAAATCTATAAAAGAAATTTCAGCATATTGACAAAGGCTTTTCTTTAAGTGACATTTCTATACATAGTTAATTAATTGCCGATCTCAAATTGGGTCACTGGAAATGTGTTCTTCTGATCTCTAGTAATTTCTCATCTAGAGACACTTTAAAAAAAAAAATTCAGATGACATTTTCAGGTGCTCCCTGTTGAGAACCGTTAGCTGTACTGCAGTGGGAGAAAAGTCAAGCCATAGAGGTTCTCACAGGTGCCCATGATGTAACTGAGGCACCACTGCATCTCCTGTCTGAGTGACAGGACATACTCATTCTTCCTCAAGAGGCATTTTCCCCCCAATTTCTGAGGAAAGTTGAAGAACCAGAAACAGTTCAGATTCTACTGCACAAATGTGAATTGCAATATATAACACAGATGACTAATAATGAGAAGAAAAAAACGGAAGGAGGCCAGACTCTTTTTACTCAATATGGTCATATAAATAAATACTGGCTATTATATATGTACTGGTGAAACTGTACTGATGCTTGATATATGGAAATCCATTGGCATTTTAATAGAAACAAATGTGAAGATTGCTGTGGAATTGCACTAATATTTTATTCAATAATACCAAGTGCATTAGTTACAGTTAATAACATTACAATTACTGGCTAAAGAGGGGTGCTCACACCTCCAATATTCTGCTAAGCAGACTTCATAGAGGCTTTCTGTCAAGTAGGATGAGAAGTAAAATGCTTCCTGAGGCTGAGTAGAGAGAAAGATAATGATGTGAGGACTGGAATAAACTTTTTTTTTTTTTAAATATCTTTATTGATTTCAGAGAGAGGAAAGGAGAAGGAGAGAAAGAGAGATAGAAACATCAATGATGAGAGAGTCATTGATCAGCAGCCTCCTGCAAGCCCCCGACTAGGGATCGGGCCCACAACCTGGGCATGTGCCCTGACCGGGAATCGAATCCTGACCGCCTGGATCCTAGGTCGATGTTCAACCACTGAGCGACGCCCGGCTGGGCTGGAATAAACTTGAAGAGCTGTTCATTTCCTGCATATGTTCCAGCTCAAAGAAAGCCATGGGCAAGTATATCAGGAGATCTATTCTGTATCCTGAGGAGCTGATGAAGGATACGTGTGCATAGAGTTGAACTGTGGATATCAGTCCCCAATTCAGACCTCACTCCACCCACCCACAGGTTGCCTGTCTTTCCTGTTGCCAGTGGGAAGCGATTTGGACGCTATACCATGGTTCTAATGTTGTTAACAGAGGAGTTCAGGAATAACTATGCCCTACCCATGGACTGATGCTGCAGGACCATACGGCAATGCTGGTGCTAGTATTCTGCAGTCCTACCCCTGCACCTACAGCCCCATGGAATGCCCCATGGGAAAGCTGAGCGGCTTTTCTGACTCTTACGTGCCCCAGGGACCTGAAGTTTCTGGCATTTTATAATACTCTCATTGCACCCATTTTAAGTAATATGTGGAAGCTGAGGCTCAAAAAGATTTAGGAATCTAAACAGTGAGTCAGTGGCAGAATTGGCAGTAAAGTTCAAGCTGATCTCAATGTCCACATGCTACCACTACCTATGTCTCCTCTTCTATTCCTGAAACTGTAGCCTACCGCTGGTTTCCAGGCCTGACTGCGCATCAGAAACACCAGGAGGCTTATTAAAAATACAGATTCTGAACATTATTTCTTTAGATATTTTGATTTAGTAGATCTGGGTTAGAACCCTGGAATCTGATACATTTTTAAGTTCTTCCAGTCTCAGGAACTGCTGATCATAATTAGTGTACCACACTAGAAACTCAAAGTGAGATTGGTTCATTATTTCATTCGACATGTATTTGTTGAATACTTACTGTATAATAAGTATGTTCTAGATGCTTGAGATATAGCAGGAAATAAAGCATGAAACACTCTAGTTGAAGGAACCAGACGATGATTATATATATATTCATTCTATCAAGTGGTGAAAATGCTATATAGAAAAAAGCATGGAATCTACAGGAGATATTAACAGTGTGGCTGTAGTTAGAGGAGCAAGATTTAGGGAAGATGCATCTGGAGAGCAGACAGGAATGTCCTCTCAGATCGAAGAAGCCAGCAGATTCATGGACAACTTCTAAATAGGTTGTTAAAAAAGGCACTTCTGGAAGGGAAATAAGGACACTCTTTTTTATTCTCCAGCTGTTGTGGTGACTATAAGATGATAACACAATCTTCCCTATTGGGGAAGGAAGTATCTTCACATGTGGAATTCCAGACCCCACAGGCTCATTTCCACCTTTTCGGGCAGCAAGAGAGGATTAGCTCAGCAATGCTCATGAAGAGTCACCCTTCAGAATCAAAGACGAAGTTCATTGCCCAACCGAAGATCCTGAGCACGCTTTAGATACCACTTGGTTCTAGGCAGTGCTGAGAATCCTCCAAGTTTCCTCACAGCCGTGAATGAACACTGACAGAGTAGCTCACAAACAGATCCCGGGGGATGCTCCTCCTGCCTAGTGGGAGGCCCGGGGCTCACATACCCAGTCAGCATCTTCTGTAAGCTAGAACCCTTCAAGTGCAAGTTCAATACTTCCTCGTGGCGTCTCCTAGGGGGATGTCAGTAGTGAACCTGATGCTTTGTATTTCCACTCAACTTATCCCAGATCCTCAGGGGTTATTGTAACCACCTATTTTTAGGAGGATTTTGCAAAATGTGCTTCCTCAAGTCATTACAGGTTGAGACCACAGATTAACAGATTAGTTTAGTCCACATTTACTCAAAGCTGTGGTAGGTACATAGGCAGGCTCTTCAAGGTGCTCTAAGAATTTAGGGGAAGGATCAGGAAAAGGTGAGCCTCTAAGTGAGGAAGGAAGATGCGTGATGGGGTGCATGTTTCGCAAGTAGAAGTGCCTCACTTTCAGGTGGATTCTGTCTATTTCCTGAGGAGATTCCATAGATTAGGATGGCCAGCATGTTGTCCCCAGGACTAGGGTGGAATTTTAGTACCAGAAAGAGTTAACCTAAGTTAAGATTGCACTCTGTCTGCTTGAAGTGGCAGTGCTATAGTAACTGAAGGGTGGTGGTCCTCGTGGAAAGGAGAAAATGGACAGGAAGAGTAAGCCTCTGTATCTCTGGTCTTGTTCAAAGAAGAGCACTTTGTCCAGTTA
This sequence comes from Miniopterus natalensis, assembly GCF_054644295.1. Lineage (NCBI taxonomy): Eukaryota > Metazoa > Chordata > Mammalia > Chiroptera > Miniopteridae > Miniopterus > Miniopterus natalensis. Next base: position 28,392,909 of record NC_142092.1, on the reverse strand, counting down.
GCACAAGCACCCACTTACCCTTTACCTACTTAGATTGAAAATGGGTATGTTTGGCCTTCAAATCTCAAAAACTTAAAATTAACCATTTCCCTTAACTCTGGTTCTGAGCCAAGCACACAATGGTCTCATAGGACTTGGGCACCCATGGAGAAGAGCAGTTAACCCATCTGACTTTCTGGGCTTTTTATGAGTTTAAGTTTTTGGTTTTTCAATTCATAATTTCTCAATGTGAATAAGTCACTTGTTATTTGATTAACATGAGTCAGTCCCAAGAGTCTGAAAAAGTTTGACTGATAAAATTTAACTGCTACTCTACAAAGGGAACTTCCCATCAAATTTAACCTGGGTCAGTAGGTCTGACTTACCCCCAAGGAAGTTTTAGACTCAATTTTATGTAATAATAATAATATGGTATAACATATAATAATATATATGTATTGGTAGTGATGATATGTTCATAATGGTGACCTAAAGAAAAATTCACCATTACTTCAAGTCTGATGGGAACTCTGATATAGTCAGGATAAGAACAATATTATATATAATATATGTGAATGTATATATACATTTACCAATACATGCATGTAATGTACATATACTATGGATACATATATATTCACTGACTCACATATTTTAGTACAATTAGCTAGTGGTAAAATTGGTACTAAATCCGAGTTCTCTTGTCGTCTGGTTAAATATCCTTCCCATTACTGCTACCATACTATTGCCACCACACTATTCGCTTTTATTGATAAGTCCGGTAGGTGAACAAACTTGCCCAGAGAGACGTATGCCATTTTATTACTCTCAGTAATATAATCTAAAAGTCAGCTGCAGTACAGATTCTATATACCAAATAAGAAAGATTAATAAAGACACTTGAGAAAAAGAAAATGACCACTTTTGTTTTTATCTTTATTTCAATCTTAATTTCTATTTTGCAGTTGATTCCTTCACCATTTATTTTTTCTTTAATAAACTTACTTGCCAATTTTATCTTTTGGACAAGTTGTTTCTGCCATCTTTGCTTTTTTAAAGTTCTCTCAAATGTTTATTACCCTTCAGTGCAGAATTATTTGTACCCAGGTTCTTTTGTTTGTGGATATAAGCACTTGGGTTATTTTAATGATTTGCCTCTCAGTAAGTTTGTTTGGATTTATGTCAGCAGCATCTCTTTCCCAATTAAAGTAAGTCACCCCAAGGTTTCCAAGATTATAAGATCAAACTTATTGATGACTTCAATTCTTAAGAGCCAATCTTCTCTTATTGTGTGCAAAGCCTTAGCTCAGTAACGAGGTTTCATTACAAAGGGAAAGCATAAAGTGGTCATTATAATGGATATTGCTGTGATAGGTTATTATTATCCACTGAGAGCTGCAAGTGTGAAAGTTTGCTTGGAGTTTTGCCGTAAGTAATCTGCCTTAGATAAGCAACTGATTTAGATGGGACGAAAATAAACAGTACATGGAAGACACAGTGAGTTGTTCCACAAGAAATTGAAAATACAAATGTGCCTTGAATGTTCAGGGAGAAAATCAACACTAATGAATAAGGACAAAAATAGGGGAAGTCGCCTTGAAGATGCAGAGTGACTTCTAGGAGAGAGAGGACATTCTTACTGACAGTGTGAGCACATCGGAACCGTGAGCGAGCCAAAGCAAAGGGCATCGCTTTACCACAAACGTGCCGGCAAAGGACTGCCCAAAGCCAGCAGTGCCCAGGGAGAAGGGGCGCGTGTGCACCGGGTTTAACAGACGACACCCGGGAACAGTCCCAGGCCCTCGGCTGGAACGGAGCTCTGCCAGCACCCTCACCTCTAACGTGGAGGCTGAGCGTGCCAGCTTCGCAATGTCGCTGTCAGGTTAGGCGAGATCCTGTTTTAAAATGAGAATGATCTTAATAATGGGTGTAGGTTTACTCTCTAAGTCCACATTCCCATGAGGAGGTTGTGAACATCTGTCATGATTTGTGCCAGTATAATGTACACCTGTCCTATTACTTAATATTTATCTTGAAAACTTACTTTTTTTTTTTTTTTGCGAAAATGATTTAGATATGAATGAAACAACATCTCTATAACAGATATAAATCCCTTGTCACATTTAAAATTAGAATTTTACTGTAAATTAATTATTAAATTAAGTAAAAAAATGATTATTTTAATTAAATATCATAAATTTTTTTACCACCAATTCACCTGGAGGCCATTTCTATTCTGATGGAGTGAAAAGATTCTAAAACCTTTCTTTCTACCCAAGATGTGCTTCCCAGGCCAGAACAATATCTGGCAGTTTGTTATAAACTAGAACCTCAGTGCCACTCCTGGACCTACTGAATCAGAATATTAACAAGATCCTCAGGTCATTCATGAACACTCTTCCAAAAAAGCTCCTTTTCTGCCCCTAGGAGCTTCCCTTCTCCAAGGTAATTCCTCCAAATTTCACCCCCATTTCTGCCTCTCTTACCCCTGCATGTATAACCCTTCTTTGTCTTTTGCTTTGTATGGGCTATAATATTGTTTTATAATTTAAATTCAAATCAGGATGATTTAAATCCTAACCTGGGTCACATATATATACCACCATAACCATGGATTTTATCTCCTACAATTATCCTTTGTACCACAGTGCTGTGCACATTACATTTGGGAAAATGGGCTGAAGTGCCTTACTCCTGTGCTCCTGGTCACTATGCCTAGTCATCTATAGGTCATTGGAGTCACGTATAGTCAAGGCCAGTGTTCTAAATCTGTAAGTGTCAAGGAACATTTACTATATTCCCTTTGGTAGGGCTATTCCTGTGCCAGAAAAGGGCTCCTAAAACTTATTTTCAGTTGATGAACTCCTCTTAAGTTTACTGCTTTATTATGGTTCTTTGTTCACCAAGCAACCTCAACTGGTAATTTGGTGGGAAATAATATACCAATCATGCCAGCTGGCCAGAACAGATAAATTCCTATAAACTAATAACATTGACATCCAGGTTCATGTAGTAATCTCTGGGAACCTAGTTAAAAATCTATTGGATACTTAAATATACTTCGCTTGTTGTCAAATTAGATTTTTGAGTGCACACACGTCAGTCCTCGCTGTGGACCATGGTAAATAAACCAGGAAAATTCCACCCAGTAAAACAGTTCTAAAGAGATTGGCAGCCAAACTCTCCTGGTGCCACGTGGACCACAAATGTGCTTTTCTTACATATATAAACACCAAATGAGCTGGTTCTGAGATATGCTTACTGAAAATAATAAATAATTCATCAGCTCCGAGTCTCCCATGGAAGTGTTAACCTTCTTAAATTTTCAGTGTCTAAGCAACCCTAAGTTGCTTTGAGGCTTCAGCTCACTAAGGGGCAAGTCAGACATTCTTAAAAAGGCATCTCAGCTCTTCCTAACTTAGTCCACTTAGAGCAATAGGTCTTCATTGATTTCTAACTCCTAAGCAAGATTCCCCTTTTGGGCGAGGAATTCTAGGTGCTAGCAGATCTGAGAAATCCATCTGGGCTGCACCTGTGATAAACAGACACTAGAGAATGTAAATTAGGGTAGAAAGACTTTGAAGTCAGGAATTAGAGAATCAGAGAATATGAGAACCAGGAAGGACTGTAGAGATCAGCCAACCTAACCCCTTGGAAAACTGAGGTCAGGTGAAAATATTGGCCAAGGTCGCTGAGCAGGTAATTAAGTAGCAGAGGTGGGATTGCAATCAGACCTGACTACAGCACTTTCACTACAGTGTACTTTTCATCACGGAAGTGTTTTGGACTGACTGCTCTTAAAGAAAGCAGGGGTGATGGAGAAACAGAGCAAGAAAGAGAAAAAGAGGATACATTTTCTGAACTTGTTTTTCCCTGAGAAAACCTTCAGAGATTGCTCTTGCTTTGATAGATAATGTATTCCTCCAGCAATATTCTAGCTTCTTTTTTCTTTCTCAGCTGCATATGGTTTGGCTGAAAGCGTTGGGACTTCTCTACCATAACGGTGGAATGATTTCCTAACCACTATTCTGCATTCCTTTTCCATTTATCAAATAGTTCCACTGTGCATTGTCTGCATTGAGACTTGTTGAACTCTTTATCAGCATTCAGCCTTGCTTTCCACCTATCTTTTACCAGGTCTGACTGCACCATTTCATTGTACCTTATGGCCTTATTGACAGTCATCTAGTCTGTGAATTTCCCATTTCATAGTCTCTGTCCCAGTTCCTGGTAGAGTATGACTGGGGGCTTGGAAGAGAGGAGAGCACATAAATGAGAAACAACCCCTATAGGTTTCACATCAAAATTGGAATTTTATATGTTCTCTAGTAATAAAGAGTTCACTCTTTGTGCTTATATTTTAATATGATCTAAAGTCAGAAAGCCTTTACAAGGCTTAGATGTATAGATTGTTAAAAACCAAAACCCAGTTTCTACTGGGCATAGACTATCTTAAATTCATTTCCATTTAAGGGATTAAAAAAGATGAAAAAATGCTCTGAAGGAATTTAAAAATCTTCCTCCTTCTAGAGGATTTAATGCTCTGTGTTCTGTTCCTAAATGTTACAGTCTTCAGTATAATTCAGGAAATCCCAGACCTATCATGTTTAGCTTTTCAAACCTCAAATGGCTCCCATTAGGGCTCTGTAGCCCCAGTGAAGTAGATAAAGCCAACCTTTAAAATGGGTTCTATTCCATAAAACTCAATATATACTTTATCAACCAAAAATAGATTAACTTTTTCCAAAATGACAGAGGCCTATTCAGTTTTGGGGGAGAGAAATGCCATCACTGTGTTATCTCCCATAAAGATCCTCAAAACACCAGTGGTCAGTGTTGCCCGATAAATCAATGGGAGAGCCACACTGGGAATATTGGTCAAGAGCCCTCAAGAGAGATCTAATGGCACTGGAAACAATGTAGAGAATGACAAGGGAAAATAAGTAGAAGAAACGGCAAGAAAAAGAGGGAAAACTGAAAATAAAACAAAATAATCAATATTTCTGCCTAAAAAGATAAAGCAGGATGTACTTGAAGTCTAAAACATGATGAGTATAAAAGCACAAATTTTCTTTTATAAAATGTCTTATGTGTCTGCTCAGTGTAAGGCTCTATGTTGAGTGCCAGAGGGGTGGATGGGGAGAAATGAGTAAGACAAGGTTCATGCCATGATGTTGTATGCATTTTAGTGTTAAGTTTAGAAAAATAACTTAAATACTTAGTTCTAGTAGACCATGGCACATGTCTAAGAGGCATGCAGATATAGCATTAGAGTATTTCAGAGGGAGAGAACAAAGCCAATTGGAAGGATCAGGGAAGGAATAATGAAAAAGTTGTATCTCGATGGATGAGTACAGTTGGGTATGGATATACTAGAGACAAGGGTATGTGATACGGAAGGAGTACACAGAACAAAGATACACCATCAATGTATTAGTTAAGGTAAGATTTGCTGGTATAATAGATAAATCCCCAAATCTCAGTGGCTTAACAGAACAGAAGTGTACTTTTTTAATTTTTTAAAAATTTATCTTTATTTTTGAAAGTATTACAGATATCCCCTTTTTTCTCCCCCATTGATCCCCTCCACCCTGCGTCGGCCCCACCCCTAGGCCTTTCCCAAAGTACTGTTTGTGTCCGTGGGTTATGCATTTATGCATATAAGTTCTTTGATTAATCTATCCCCAACAGAAGTTTAATTCTCGCTTTCACAAAGTTCAAACTAGACATTTCTGTTTAGTAAGTGACTACCTGACAAGTGGTAATTGAATAACCAGGTTCTTTCCATCTTTTGGATTCACCAACTTTAACACTTCCAAGCTCACCTATGTTAAGCTATTAAAAGGAAAAAGAGCCCTGGCCGGTGTGGCTCAGTGGTTAGAGTGTCTGCTGGAGCACCAAAGGGTCTCAAATTTTATTTCTGGTCAAGGGCACATACCTGGGTCGCAGGTTTGATCCCTGACCCTGGTAGGGGTGTGTGTGTGTGGGGGGAGGCAACCAATCTATGCGTCTCTCTCACATCGATGTTTCTCTCTCCTTCCCTCCCTTCTACTGTCTCTAATAAATAAATAAATAAATAAATAAATAAATAAATAAATAAATAAATGGGGAAAAATATCCTCAGGTGAAGATAAATAAATAAATAAATAAATAAATAAATAAATAAATAAATAAATAGAGAAAGAGAATGGAAAGAAACGCTTAGGAGATTTTTGTGGGACAAGTCTGGTGGTGGTATATCACTTCTGCGTATATTTCTTTAACTAGAACCTAGTGAAATGACCACACTTAACTGCAAGGGATGCTGAAAAATGTAGTCTAGTGAGAATAAAGAAGAAAAAATGAATCTGATGAATGAATAACTACCCTATCTCTTCCATAAGCAGGGAAGTCTATATGGAGATGTAACTCAATTTAGTTGAAATATAGGATGGGAGATTAAAAATCATTTGAGATAAGACTAAAGAAGTGAGTTGAGTGTCAGACACTGGCTCCAAAGTCAGGCAGACTTGGGTTTGAATCCTAGATGTAATACTTGTTAGCTATGTGGTGCTGGGCAGTTTTTCTGAGTCTTAGTTTTCCTTGTCTATAAAATTGGGACATTGATATTATATACTTCAATGTACCAGTTAGACTTTGTCGTCAATAATTTAGTGACTTAAAAAGTATTATTAGCGCATTGTTCTGATAGTTCACAATTGGGTTGGGCTGGAGTGTTTCCTGTTGGCCTCACCTGAATTCATGCATGTGGCTATATTCAGCAGGAAGATGCCCTGAGGGTTACTTGGTCTACAGTGGCTACATATCTGGTGATTTGTGCTGTCTGTTGGTTGGTGCTGATTATTGGTCAAGGTCATGGGGATGAATGTACCACATGTACCTAGCAAGCTAATTTGATTTTATTCACATAGTGTCAATCTCAAGATTCCCAGGAGCATCAAATTAGGGCATCCTCCAATGTTTAAGTGGTTTATAAGCCTGTGTGTCATGATGTCCCACTGGTCAGAAAAGACATGTTGGCCCCATTGGCCAACCTAGAGTCAGTGTGAGAATTGACTTCCAGAGGAAAAGGAGAAAAAAACAAAACAATTGGGATTGCAACAACTACTACATCCAATCATGGAGTTGCTATGTAGATTAAATAATGTAATGGACATCCTATGTTCATCAAAGTCACTGACATAATAAACATTCAATAAATGGGAATAATGAAGAGGATAATGACTATGCATTGATCACTGCCAGTGTGGAATATCCAATTGTTATTTACACTTGAGAAAAATGTCTAATGGGGGATAAGAGACCTGGATCCTAGTCTAGCTTTTCTGTATGTGATCTGAGGTAGGGAATTGGGACCAGAGGCTACTAGGGATAGTTTAGTTACAACAATAACAAATGGATATTTCTTCGTTAATCACTACTCCACTATAGTTCTTCTACCACCATTCCTACCTTCATATTACATTACATCCTACTATATACTGTTCCTCAAGCTCAGTGCTCATCTCTTGCTCAGCTCACCACAACCACCCTTTTCTGTCCATCATAGTCACCACCCCATACATGACTTACCATAGAACCTCTCATTCCATGTCAGATATCCTGGGTGTTTTTCTCTCTGAATCTGTGACTATATTTATTAGAATGCTTATAGATACATGTAACTAAATAACCAATTGAAATGGCTTAAATAGTTAGGAAGGGTTACCTCATAACAACTGTGGAGGATCTAGTTCCTGAGTTGATTGATTCAGAGGCTCAATAAATGATGTCAAAAGCTTGGAGAAGGCTTATCTGAGATACTCTTTGGTGAGGGCACTATTATTGCAAGATGGTAGCTGTCATTTCCAAGCATCCTGCTCTCATAAGACATCTAAAGGCAAGAGAGAAGGGGCATTTTCTACTGCTTGTTTCTGGCCCCTTGCTCCCTTTTGTTATTTATCAGAGAGGCGAACTTCTCTCAAAAATCTCCTCCCTGTTTGTCATTGGCTAGATTGTAGCCACATGATCGCCTCCAAACCTATCAGAGGCAAAGGGGAATAAGATTAGCATTACCATGGTTAGATCCGATTTATCATGGTTTATCTCCTGGAATTAGGAACAGGCTCATATTCCCCTTGCAGAGTATATTTTCTCCTTCCTTCCTTCCTTCCTTCCTTCCTTCCTTCCTTCCTTCCTTCCTTCCTTCCTTCCTTCCTTCCTTCCTTCCTTCCTTCCTTCCTTCCTTCCTTCCTTCCTTCCTTCCTTCCTTCCTTCCTTCCTTCCTTCCTTCCTTCCTTCCTTCCTTCCTTCCTTCCTTCCTTCCTTCCTTCCTTCCTTTTTTAAAATATATCTTTATTGATTTCAGAGAGAGGAAGGGAGAGAGAGAGAGAAACATCAGTGATGAGAGAGTCATTGATTGGCTGCCTCCTGCACACCCCTGACTGGGGATCGAGCTCGCAACCTGGGCATGTGCCCTGGCCAGGAATCGAACCCTGATTGCCTGGATTCTAGGTTGACGCTCAACTGCTGAGCCACGCCTGGCCGGGCTTTTTTTTTTTTTCAGAGTATATTTTCAAGGATGATTGTTTTTTAAGGTTTAATCATGACTCTCATAGAAATATAAAATGAACAAGTGCCAAATATTTTATTTAACTCATTAATTAAGGAGGGGACCAGAAAAGATGTTTCAAAGAGAATTGAAACACCAAATATATAAGATTGTCATGATTGATGAAATGAATTTATTTAATTGATGCAAAGCTAGCTTCTTCCACTATAAAAGAGGAAAGTCAATTGAACCTCCATGGAACTGAATTTATTTGCATATCTATAGACAAGAAATATTTGTTTGACCACCACTTTTCTACAAGTAAACTTCTATCTCTGCAGGGTTGTAAAACAGCTCAAAGACAATGAAAAGAGCACAAAATAAAATCAGAAAGTGAGCTCTAAACAATACACAGTTTTCAATTGAAGACATCTTATAATCTTTTGTTCCATTTAAGAGCCTTTCAATTTTTCCTTACTATATGAGTAAAATCAGATTTTCTTAGCCAGGAACGAAGGGGAAATGGCTGTTGGGTGGACAACCAACAGTGTCTGCCACAATCACTGGGAATAGGAGAGAGATAAACTTATCCTAATTTGCAAGGAGACTTTCACATCTCTTTACAAGGATCACTTCCCAGGTGAATGGTAAACCAGGCAGTATTGGTTGAGGCAGAAAAGGCCTGGAGATTTGCCCCAGTCTATGCCTGAGCCTGCAGTGGGGATAGGTATCTTCACTTCTGAGGAGTTACTAGAATTGCACATTAGGAATTATAGCCAGAGGCACTTCTGTCATGGAGGACCAGACCATGAATGATTCCCTTTTGGAAACTGCAGATTTAATTTTCCTAATGTACATGACCATTCTCTGCTCCCATTCTACTTGCTTCTTTGGTTCTTTCTGCATTTAGTGTGAATTGAATTCCAAGGGAATTTTACCAGGGATCACATACTATTTATTTCGGTCTGTTGACAGGAAATTTTTCTGTAGTGCCCTGCTGGGGATTTGATAGTGAGAGGAGGTGGTGTGAAAATGTGATATCTGGTATTCTTAGAGCTTTTGTCCCCAATCTGGTGTTTATGGGATGCTTTATTCCTATGTCTTCTACAGTTTGGGATACTATATTTTTGTACCTTAATTAGTTTCAAAATTAATAAACCAAAAGTTGTTTGGTTTTTTTGTTGTTGTTTTTTTAAGTTCCAAACTACATAGCATACTTGCCAGCACTATTTGTGCTCAGTAAGCCTGTCAAGAAATCTAGTCAAGCTTTTGCTAAATGCTACATTTCACAGACAGCATTTCACACATATACTGCTGATTTTGTCTGAATAATGGCTACATTCTACTGCTGAAAACTGTGAATAAATTACATGGCAAAGGGGACTTTAAGGTTGTGACTAAATTTAGGATCTTGGAATGGGAGATTACCTTGGATTATCCAGATGGGTTTAATGTAAGAACAAAATTCCTCATAAGAGGGAGGCAGGAGGGTCAGAGTAAGAAAAGGCCACGTGACTACAGAAGCAGAGGTCAGAGTGATGTGGGGCCATGAGCCAAGGAATGGAGGCAGCCTCTAGAAGCTGGAAAAGGCAAGGAAATGAATTCTTCCCTAGGATCTCTAGCAGAAATGCAGTCCTGCTAACCCATGGACTTTGAGTTCCAGAACTTTGAGATAATAAATTTGTATTGTTTTAAGCCACCAAATGGTATTTACTTTTAAAATATTTATTTTTGGTAATTTGTTACAGCAGCCATAGGAAACTGATACACAGCTGTTATTAACCTGATGATGATCACACTCTGCCCTTGGTTGGAAGATGCTAGCACAAGGCCCCAAATCTGCTGTAAGTGCTTTGCAGACCTCTGGAGAGAAATGCCCTGTCAGTTTTGAGGCTCCCCAGATTCGCCTGCTGCTTTATTTATCAGTATATAAATACATACCATTTCAGAAAGTGGATGCCATTCCCTAGCATATTCACAGCAATCAAAATAGCAAACAGACTGAAAATTGCCATAATAGCGCTTATTCTTGTCCTCACTTTGACTTATAAAATGACATGCTCACAAGATTTGTAAAAATTGATGCTTCTCTTTGCCCCCTCCTTTTTTCCTAGATCTTTCTTTTCCCTCTCTGCTAAGAAATTAAGCCTCTTAGCAGAAGGTTTCCCTCAACTAACATATACTGTGAGCTTTTCTTTTCTTTTTAAGCGAGCGTATTTTCCCCTTTTAATTATTTTTATGACATGAGTTGGGTTAGCAATAGAAGCGAACTTTGAAGTGGCAAACATAAACATGAGGAAAGCAGACTACATTAATTTCCCCTGATTTAGGTAAAACATGGTTGGTTCCTATTTGATTATATCAAAATTACGTGGTAGGGAAAATAGGATTGTTTTAAACTTTAAAAAGAAGACAAGGAAGTTAATTATTTTTGGATACCTATTGTATGTTCCATGCTTAATGCATGCTCTCATATTTACTCTCACAATGTGTAAATGCTATGTATCTTCCCCATTTTTTTGGATGAAGAGTGAAATAACTTGGACAAGATCTCACAGCTTTGAAGGAGAAAAGCCAGGTATTAACTGAGGCCTCAATTACTGTAAACCCCATGAATAGTGGGCATCTGTCCTGCATCATCTCTCAGGCAGAGTCTCTTTTCTTCATGGGTCATGGGTAGCTTTCTGAGAACATCTGATACCTGGGAGGAGGTGGGGACTCTAGAACCTCAGGTCCTTCTTCTGTTCCTGCTGTTTCCCTCCTAGTTGGAAGTTAATCTGTCTGTCTTCAGTACCACCCTCCACTTCAAAGTCTTTTCCTGTCCTCCAAGTCTTAGAAGGTGCTCTTGCTCATCAACTGAAATCCTTGCTTTCATTCTTCCCTCTCATGAACATGTCACATTTGGTAGAGATGGAATGTTTGGCAGAGAAGGCCTTTATGATACTACCATGGCAGACCTGTTCTGTTGACACCACGCTTCACCCCAAAATATGGTGGTCTTCCACCCACTGATGAAATTGGATTATTCCCCTTGGCATCTCTTGCCATTAGTTTCAAATGTTAGTACCCATTTACATATATATCCGGTAAAGATGACACTTTTATAATGTTATCATATATTGGTATATAGCACCAATTTTTAACCCTTTTCATCTCATGGCACACATAAATTAATTAGTAAAATTCTGTGGAACACCAAAAAAATATATATTTCTGCTGATCTGATAAAAAATAGGCATGATTTTGATTGATTTATAAAAAATTATAATAATAATAATAGTAATTACCTACCCTTTTTGCTCCAAAGTGATTTTTAAAAAATCAATTGCCTATACTTGTATATATATATAAGGATTTCTGGTGCCAAGAATTAACCAATCAGATGCAACCTTATCATGCCACTTGACATGCAACTCTATTATGTGACCTATATATTTATGGTTCAAGACAGAGCATACACACTGGATGGCTATTGTGTTGGCTGTTGTCATTTTTTTATTTGACAATCTAAGGGAAAAGAGGTCAGTGCTCCTGACTAAATAGTCAGGCGTTGCATGTTTTAAAGTTTCTTGCAGCACACTAGTTAAAAATTTCTGGTGCATAGAAAGAGGCAGAGTATAAATCTGGATAAGCAAATGTAGGGGGAGAGGAACAGAATCATGGGATAAGAAAGGGTGCCAAGGGGGACTTAGCAGGAAAAAGAAAAATATCATGACTTCATATTAAACAAAGCTAGACAAGTTAAGACCTAGCACACCTGGATGTGTGGCAAATACTCAGTGTCCTGACAAGCATGAGGTCTCATTTTTGCACTGCACTTTTTCAGTATAGAATTGTCCAAAACCAAAATGGACTCCTGCTGAAGAGAGAAGAAAGAACATTTGGTGGATAATAGTTGTCTCAACACACTGACTCTTCCCCTGATTCATTTTCTGCCCTACTCTGAGCTCCTCGAGCCTGAACCTGTGGATCACATCACCCAGACTCCCTTAAACTCATCTTTTCATTGGGATTTATCTGGTGAAAGGTCCTAACAGGAGATTTTAAAAGGGGAGGGCAGAGACACCGGAGGATTTCTTTCCTACTTGCTTCCTATCCCACACTATGGTTCTAGTGATGTCTAAACCCTTTCATTGCTATAAACAATGGCCCCTCCTCCAAAGGCCGTCTCTCACTGGACTTCAGTAACACTGTTTCCTTCCTTTGCCCCTACATATGTAAGAGTTGTAATGACTTTCCATTATTGCTAACCTCTGGGTGCCACAACCTCCCTTGTTGGTCACCTTAACCTGCACTTTCTTAATGAAAATTATCCCTTCTTTAAATCTCTTCAACTCAACCGTCTGGGTATAACCCTGTTTTCTGCTGACACCCCAACTAAGGCACAATTCCTTTTTTTCAGAAGCTTCTGAATAGTTTCCCTGTAACCATGATGATTTAATTGCAGTTTGTCCCATGATCAGAACTAGCCATCTTTTTAAATCCTAAGTTAATTTGTTTAGCTTTCCTTTGTAAATGGGCAAATAAACTCACCTGTTCCACAGGAAAAAGATAAGGTAAAGTACTACCTCTTTAAAAATGGTATAGGTTTTGTTTCCCAGGAGGGTCAAATTAGTGCCTCCCTGAAAATAATCTCTACTGTCAACACAGGACCCTAATGTATGTAGCTCTTTTACTTGAGTGCAAAATCTCTCTGACAGGGGTTTTCAGTGCCATATGACCCCAGGAACACAGTGGGGTTCCAGTGTGCTTGTTTTTAGGCCCTACAATGTCACTGTTCTGGCTGCACAGTATCTATGTCCCTAAATGTCCCAGACATTTTTAGAAAATTTAACATAGCTATCTGCAATAAAATGTTATAAAGAATTGGAGTCTTACCTCAACCAGGCAAAAGCCTGATTAAAAATTTCTTGTGCTGACCCTTGAAGGTCAGTATTTATGGCACTTTATTATTTATAAATAATGTGAAAATTATTGTAGCAATAAAAGTTGGCGTTCCAAAGAATGGTCAATTTAGGGATGGCTAAATTATGGTGACATTGAGATCATAGGTCATATCCGAAGCTTTCTTTCAAACCAGTGGAAAATTACCACCAACTTGACTGCAAAGCTGTAGGAAAGTCTTGAAAGACATAAAGAACAGTGGGAAATTTCTATGTACAGGAGGAGTGAGGAAGACTGCATTGATCCAAGGGACTGGGAGCATCTTATTCGCAGACTTGAGTAACTTATCATTCTTTCTCTATCTCAAGATTGACAGTATTTCTGCCTAAGTCTTTCCTCTCTGAATCTGAGTAGTCCTGGTCTGGTCAGAATCCAAAATCTCAAGTAGAAATATACAATTGAACAAATTCCTGGAGGAAGATGAGATTGAATACTGCATGTTCCATCTTCCCCAAAAGAGAAAATTCAGGGTTAATTGCAAATCACAAATTGGACCCTAACCCATAAACTTCTCCTCCTCTCCCATAAGAGACTAGGCAACACCATGGTGCCCTGTTTATACCACTGTGTTGATGCGTTTAAAGGAAGCTACAGAAAAGTCTCTTTCTTCTTGAAGGAAAGTTTTAGAACTGCAGACTTGTTGGAACAGTCCCAGGAACTATCCCTGCGGGGGATAGGGTCCCCTTAATTGCAGGGGAATACAATCCTATCATAACGTCTTCCAATTTTTTTTTTAAAGAAACACTCACTTGGAAAGATACTATTCTACATGATGTCCCTTCCTCAACTCTTCTCTGTTTTAAGTATCTCAAATCCAACACTGTTTTCATTCAAAAGTGGAGTTAACAGGTGTTTATTATTCTAGGAATCAAGTCAGTTTTAAAAGTTCAACTTTACTTCTAATTGATTCTGAAACTTCTGAGATAGGAAAGAGCCCAGAAAATGATTTTTTAAACCAGTATTCTAATCATACTGTTTCTGGCTTTGGGCAAGAAATTGATTTAGTTAAGAAAAATCATTCTGTGGCATCTGTAATCTAAGAACCACCAGGAAGGTCTCACTCTGCTGGAAGATCTCTTTGCCCAGAAAGCATCAGAGATGTAAGTGAACTTCTGAACAACTGGGGGAAGTAAGACAAACCTCCAATCTGACAGACCACCATTTCTGTATTTTGTTTTCCCAATGTCTTGGCACTCTAAATGTTTATTTTCTTTTCTTGGGTTTTGTTTCACACAGTGTAAAATTTCTGTAAATATTTTTTCTTTCTTTAAGGAAAATTTATTCTCCACAGGTCTGGTAAAGTTCTTAAGCAACCTTCAAACTACTAATTATGTGGAGATTATACTGGGAAGGAGGTAAATTCAATTCAAGGATGATTGCCATGCAATCTAGAGAGCATAAATAATCATGCACTTAGTGCAGAAGAGTTTGCAAGATGCACAACCATTCCTGGCTATGTGAGCCTGGGGAAAGAATAAGAAACCAAATGGTTGTGATTTATGATTCCTTCGTCTCTGTTGGGAGTTGTCTAATATACAGTTCTGATCTTTTCCTTATGGGAATAAAAACAATCTTCAGTATTGAATGTTCCTTCTTCCTTGACTTTCTGCATTCTTAGGGTCAGGATCAGGCTGCTCAGCACTGGAATTTGTAGGACAGCATTGTGGAGAAGCAGAAGCAAAGCCCCTAGATTTGGTTAGCTGGAAGGAAAGTCATACCCTCTCTTTCTATAGTCTGTATTTCTACATTAAATTAGGTTCTACCACATACATTTTTGCACTTTGGAAATACAGAAAGCTCTGGTTTCCCAGTTAAAGTTTCATTGTTTGAAAATTCTATGGTTTCAATTTCCTCCACTCTTAAATTAATTGTGAATTGATAGGTACTTAGGAAAGGTGCTTAAAAATTAGCATTTCATTGAGACCTTTCCCATAATGGAACATGAAGAATTCCAAGGCATTGCAAAGAGAAAGTTAGTATGTCTCTCAAGTACAGACCACATTTTTAAAAATATTTTTTTATTGATTTCAGAGAGAGGGAGGGAGGGAGAGAGAGAGAGAGAGAGAGAGAGAGAGAGAGAGAGAGAAATATCAGTGATGAGAGAGTCATTGATTGGCTGCCTCCTGCAGGCCCCCTAACTGGAAATCGAGCTCGCAACCCAGGGAATGTGCCCTGACCGGGAATCGAACCCCAATCTCCTGGATCACAGGTTAATGCTCAACCGCTGAGCCACGCCAGCTGGTCCAGACCACAGTTTTCTGGATTTGCTAATCTTAAGAAATCTAAATAGTCAACACCATCTTGCTGAAATAGGGAGGACATAATGCAACTGTATTATTCTTCACTGTGGTGACATTTGATCGATCTTCAATATAAGAATGATTTCTCCAATAGATTCACATATTTATTAACCATACAGACCATATCTTTCAGTGTTTTTGTCTCCACCCCAATGCCCTTATGTACACAAAATTGACATAAACCTGTAAAACCAAATTATAGTTCATCTTAGTAATAACTCAGGAAGTGCATCATTAGTCAGAATAGGCTAGGATGTGCTGCAGCAACAAATGACCTGAAAATGTTAGCAGCTGATCTTCACCCTGACATTCACCCTGGGATTCAAGCAAATACAGCAGTCTCTATATGGAACGTTGCCTATATCATGGCAGAGAAAATGAGAGATATTGAACCATGTGCTGGCTCTTAAAGCTTCTGCTTTAAGGGGTCACACTTCACTACTGCCTACATTTCATTGGTCATAGTAAGTCTTATGGCCACTCACTGAAAGGAGAGAAAATTAAATTCTGTTCAAACCATAATGTAATCTTCCACAGGAGACAAAGGGGTTGGAAAGAAGACAGTGTTGAACCTGTATATATCCTTCCACACCTCGGCCAGGCACTTAGGAGCCATTACTTACCACTTCCCTGTCTCTCCTAACCTTGGGTATGATTAAATTAATTGGTTAAGGAGAACTGGTATGCATTTCATGTGATTAATGCCTTAGAAAACAATTGTTGTAGATTGCATTGATTTGTTTCATTTTACATACTTGAAATTAGAGGCTTGTGAAGTCTACATGCAAATTTATGCAAAGTGGGATGCAAATTCATATTGTGAGCCATGAGTCCTGGCACTCCCCCCTCCCCCTAAAAGAAGAACTGCACCATTGAATATGCATGTGCTGCATATGGTACTGCTCTTTTCAAACAGCATCTCAGAGCCAGCAGCCAAATAAATCCCAAGGACATCAACTGAGCAACAAACAAAAGTTTAAAATCATTTAGGAAAAAAAACTGAGCTGCAGAGTCTCAATATTTTCAGGGTCAGCATCTTCAAGGAAGATTTGAGTTAACAAATGAACTGTCCCCTGGACTCCAAGCTCTGTATGGATGGGGCAGAGGCGTACTGTTGAACAAAGGAGGTACTGGCAGAGCCCACCCTGGAATTTCATTCTCTTGATTACTTGCTTCTGGTGATCACTTGGCTGGCTGGATCAAATAAATCTTTATCGCCACGAGCCAGTGCCCATGTGTACTGACATATTTCTCCCTCATTTGTACCCATCAGTAGGGGATTCTGGTTCCAAGATTCAGATGGGGAGTGATTATTAAGATAGTCTCAAAGAGAGGAACAGATTTTGCACCTGAGTGCTTGCAAGTCAGGCAAAGGGAAAAAATTAACCACTTGCAATAATGCCAATTAGAAACAGTATCTTGATTGGCCTGCAGGTGGTACTCAGATGATTCACTGAGCTCATTCTGCTCTCATGAGACCCCAATTTTACTTTGATACTAAGTACATGTAAAATATTTTTGGTGAATGTTTATAAATAAACAGATATGGGGCACAGTCTCATGAGGGTTCTTCTAATTTGATGCTAATGAATTCAGCATTTAGTCATTTAGTTATTCATTCACTTACCATTTTTTTTGTTACCCTCCAAGTACCAGGCAGGTACCTGGGGGTACAAGAATGACTGATAAACATCCCCTGCCCCTGAGGAGCACCAGCCAACCTACTGAGTTACCCGAAGCATTCCACAGCATCAGGGACACTGTCTCCGGATGGCTTTTAAAAGTAAATGCTTATGAATAACATAGAGAAGTATACCAGGTGGGAGGAGGGAGCAATGAGATCATTTAATGTGATGCTTATGGAACAACCCTCCAATACAGCAACTGCTTTTATAAAAATCTATTCAGGAAAATATTTCACAGCCACAGCTTAGGTTTCAAACAACATTTGGTATAACAAAATTTTAGTACAACAAATGCGTTTCAAATATCCCCTGGAGTTTATCATAATGGGGTTTGATCTATGAATTTTAAAAATATGCCCAGTGGTTTATAGATATTTTACTTATAAAAATTTTCTGGAGTGAAAGGAAAGGGGAAAAACAGAGACTGTGTTGGAGCCATAAAATGACCCAGGGGTTAAGGGACTGATGTGTTCTTTATTTACCCTTGGACTGTGGCCTTAAGACAACCATTCAAAATAATTGGCATGTCAGTGACAATGTGCCAGGGGTTCCCACAGATATCAGCACAGGAGAGTAAGGCCAAGTCACCACTGAGGCCGGGAGACAGTCTAATGAAAGCAATAATTGTCAAAAGATGGCTAGTATTAAACAAAGTAATAATAATCATTACCGTGGCCCCAGGTCATATTTATCAAGTTTTAAGTATGCATCAAGGACCAGAGAAGAGCATTTAACTGTTATATCACCCTATCAAGCCCATTTTACAGATTAGGACATTGAGACTCACACAGGTATGTACGGGAGCAAGTCTGGTACTTGGTTTGACTGGTTCCACAGCCTCTTCTTCCCTTAGGTGTTAAACCTCTGCCCAAGCAGAGCCTCCCTCTCTCTGCTGAGAGTCAGAGGCTGATGGAGAAGCGTCCGCGTCAGCATGACCTCAGGGAAGGGCCGGTTGTGGAAGGCTACTCTGGTCTGGCCTATTCCATGAGCACAGCTTATCTAATCAAGGGCCAAACGAGCTGCTTTCTCTTTTATTCCTCCAACCAGAAAATACCATGGAAGCAGGGGAATGGAAGGGGCCCTTTCTGGCCCCTCCCATCTTAGCATTTTTAAGTTTGTGGATACTGCCTAGAGTGGGTTGAATTGTTCAGGTCCTAAATCCAGTACTTGTAAATGTGGCCTTATTTGGAAATAGAATCTTTGCTGATGTAATTAACTAAGATGAGATCTTACTGGAGTAGGGTGGATTCTAAATCCTAAGACTGATACCTTTTTTAAATTTATCTTTATTTTTGAAAGTATTACAGATGTCTCCCTTTTCCCCCCCATTAATCCCTTCCACCCCACATCCATCCCACCCCAGGCCTTCCCCATACCAATGTCTGTGTCCATGGGATATGCATATAAGCATATAAATTCTTTGATTAATCTCTCCCCACCCACTCCCCCACCCCCACCTTTCCTCTGAGATTTCCTCAGTCTGGTCCATGCTTCTATGCCTCTGGATCTATTTTGTTCACCAGTTTATTTCGCTTATTATATTCCACATATGAGTGAGATCATATGGTACTTGCCTTTCTCTGACTGGCTTATTTCACCTAGCATAATACTTTCCAGTTCCATCCATGCTGTCCCAAAGGGTAAGAGATCCTTCTTTTTTACAGCTGCATAGTATTCCATGGCGTAAATGTCCCATAGCTTTTTTATCCACTCACCTGATGGGCACTTGGGCTGTTTCCAGATCTTAGCTATTGTAAATTGCGCTGCTGTGAACATAGAGGTGCATAATTTCTTTCTGATTGGCATTTCAGGTTTCTTAAGATATATTCCTAGAAGTGGGATCACTAGGTCAAAAGGCAGTTCCATTTTTAATTATTTGAGGAAACTCCAAACTGTTTTCCACAGTGGCTGCCCCAGTCTGCATTCCCACCAGCAGTGTACTAGGGTGCCCCTTTCTCCACACCCTCGCCAGCATTTGTTGTTTGTTGATTTGTTGATGGCAGCCATTCTGGCAGGTGTGAGGTGAGGTATCACTTCACAACTGTGATATCTTTATAAGAGAAAGGAGATGGAGATTTGGACACAGAGACACAGACACAGAAGGAGGAAGGCCAGTGTTTGTTAGTGATGCAAGCTACAAGCTAAGGGATATCAAGGATTGCTGGCAACAACCAGAAACTGGGAGAGAGGCAAGGAAGGACATGTCTCTAAAAACTTCAGAGGGATTATGGCCCTAGTGATACTTTGATTTTGGACTTCTACCCTCAGAACTAGGAGAGAATAAATTTGTTGAGCTACCCTGTTTGCAGTACTTTGTTACTGCAACTCTGGAAGGCTAATACCACATTTCTTGTTTCTTTCCATTACATCCTTTGTTTTGTTGCCATGGCCACCACCCAGCTCAGATCTTTGTTGCCATCAGTTGAACTCTTGTGGTGGGCTTTTCTCTGGTCTGGCTACAGAGTCTTCTCCCCTTTGGCATTGCATCCTTCCCACTGCTGCCAGAATCATTTTTCAGAAGTCCAGGTCCAATTACATCCTACCTTCACTGTTCAGAGTTTTCAGTGATACCCCAACATATAACATCACGGCCTGGGACTCAAGGTTCCCCATGAGTGGGCTCTAATTTACTGGCTCGCCACTGTGACCTCCCACTTCTCTGTCATCCTGGCCCTGGGGGGCCCGCAGCAGGCACAATTGTTATTATTCCTTAAACCTGAATTCTGCCCAAACGGTGGCTCAGCGTGAACCATCTGCCTGGGAGCCTCCTTTTTCTTCCTCGTTGATTCTGCACCTGTACCCGCTAACCCTGCTGAAGACTGTCCCCCTCCCTTCCTCGTCCCCCTAAAGTGCATGGTTAGCTCACACTCTCCGCAGCTGCACTAACCTGGCGACCTCCTTTCATCCTGTGCAGCCCCGTGACATTTTCCCTCCATTCATAATAATGAACATTCACGGAGCTCTTCCCACGCACCAGCCACTGTGCTGAGAGTCTCACACAGGGCAGCGCACTTCATCCTCACAACAATCCTACCTGTTAATTTTATGGAAAAGAAAATGAGGCTTCCAGGTAGTAAGAGTTGGTAGAGTTGGCTTAAGCTCTGGGTGGCTGAGATCCCAGCCCCGTGCTCCTCCCCACTATGCAGTGCCACGGCTGTGAGAGCGTCCCTGTTGCAGAGTTACTGTGATGTCTCTTAATGCCTCATGTTCTCTACTGTATTTTGAGTTCCTTGAGGGTAGGTTTTGCATCCAACTCATGTTTGGCTTCTCCAGAGAGCTTAATGCAGTGCAAAGACTCTGGGTTAGGAGGTGAGTTTCCAGCTTAACTCTGCTATGTAGTAGTGGTGGTTTTGACCAATTGTATCACCTCTGCAGATATCTGTGGGCCACTCTGACTGTAAGGTTCAGTGATTATGATGACTCAGAGCTTGGGCTATGTTAGGAGAGCAACATGTATTGATTTAACTGAAAGCAATTAAGAGCAGGTCTAGCCGTGGTTGAGACCTTGAGACAAACCAGAAGGCAAGAACCATTGGATGAAATACCTGTTCGACTAGTTATGCTTTTCTTCAGAAACACTGCTTAAAGCTTAAACTAAACTCTCATGAAGGAACCCCTTAAAGTAGAGACAGGTTATTTGCTAAAAGCAGCCCGCTTAATTTTTTCTATTGTCACTTTATTTTTACTTATTTATTTTTGTCTCTCAAAAAAGTTTAATAACATACAATTTTAATACAACAAAGCATCAGAGTCCAGAGCAAGAAACAGAATTGACATGAAAGGGAACAGATATACTGAGGGCGTTCTCACGGTGAACCACTTCCCAAAAGCGTCGCCACCTGACTTTTTCAGCACAACTTTCTCATAATTTTCATTCAGTTTTCACAACATTCTTTGTTGTCGGCTCTCTCTGCCCTCCTGGCCCTCTCTGCCTCCCTGGCCCTCTCTGCCTCCCTGGACAGCCTGTCTGCCCTCAAGGCCACAGCCCATTTCTCTCTTGCTTTTTTCACTTTCAGAGTCTGTCTCTGGATATCTCCACAGGTAACTGGTTGCCTGCAGAGAAACCGTGGGACACATAGAGACCTGCTCCTGGGATCATCTCTGCCCAATTTAAAAATTGTGTTGTGGTGGGCTCAGGGCTGGTGTGTAGAGACCCAGGACCAGCACATCCCAGGGATTCACCTGTTCTTCCTGGTGCAATTATTTTCATGGTATTTGTGATACCAAAGTACTTAAATGTTCTCCTTCACTGCTTCAGGCCTGGAGTCCCTGCAGTCTCCTGTACACACTGACTTACTGGGGCTTCTCCCCAGTGTCCTCCCGTTGCCTGCACCTGACCACATTGCCAGGATGGGAAGTTATCCTTGTAACTGGCCTCTTGAAAATGCAGTTGGCCAGCCTCATAGGAAGTGCAGACATTTCATTACGTCCCCGCTTGGCCTTGGATAAAGGGAGTTGTCTCTTCTTGGCTAAAGTCTGGGGCATCTCCCGGCCGAGCGTGGCTCAGTGGTTGAGCATCGGTCTAGGATCTAGGAGATTGCAGTTCGATTCCCAGTCAGGGCACATGCCCAGGTTGTGGGCTGGATCCCCAGTTGGGAGCATGCAGGGGGCAGCCGGTCAATGACTCTCATCATTGATGTTTCTCTCTCTCCCTCTGCCTTCTTCTCTCTGAAATCAATAAAGACATATTTAAATAAACAAACAAACAAATAAAATAAAGTCTGGAGCATCATATTCCTTTTGAGTTTTCCCAGGAAAGGCTGGTTTGTAATCCAGATTGATGCAGTTTCTCCCATGGCTGCAGAGTTGTCTTGCTGACCCACTCCTGAGATGCAAACCACCTGTGGCTTGCTGAAAAATGCCTCGATTGTCACTTTAAATCCGTTAGATTTTCTATTTTTATCAAGTCTTCATTTATTAAAACAAACTCCCAACACATAATACAAGGCATACGATTTAGCAGTAGATTTTAAGGCCATTTTTAAGGCAGCTAGGGTATTATCAAGATGTTTGAAGATCATAATTTAAATGAGACATTAAAAACAAAAGATTTCTCAGCTCTTCAACCATCAAAACATTTGGCGTCCCTTTCTTTCCTAGGCTCCAAATAGCCATGTAATCATCGCTGTTTTACATGCAGTTCTACAGCTAAGTACATCATTATTTAGACTCCACAGATTATATGGTAATCATGGATTTACTGTAAACCCAATTTAATTTCTATGGAATTACTGACTTTAAGGTTGCAAAACAATGTTGTTTACAAGGCAGTGTAATAACATTCAGAATGAATGCTGATTAGAGCTAATAAAGAAAGGAATGCCTATCTTTCAGGCTAAACCTTAATAGTTATAGTGATCAATATGGTAATCAAGCCATTTTAAGAGAGTACCTGCTGAACACCTACTCTGCAGCCTCCATACAATAAAACTAAAGATATGTAAATCAAAGCTCATATTATTATATTAAATTCAGGAATAATTCTGATAACACTAATCCTGTCTTTGGGATTTCAATTTGTAATTAATAACCAAGGTATCAAATTCTTGGATAGGTTTGTCTTCAAAGCATTTCCTTGAAATCTAAATGTTACACAATCAATTCATTACACACTAAATTTTCTCTTGCTGTACTTTCCTTGTAGCCAATTAAATGTGTCTGAATTTAGAAGCACAGATGGGAATGGAAATGAATAAATGAATACTTCCCAGTTCAACAAACCTTGAGGTATGTTAGAAGGGAGGAAGGATACAGTTTAAAATTCGTGGTGCGTATTGGTCGTACTCTGTGGTGAATAAACTTTAATTGCTGCACAGAGATGAAAAGTAGCCTAAGGCACCAGTCAAGGTGGGTAGGTCTTGCTTGAGGGTAAGGTAGGAAATGTATGGGAAGGACCCATGCAGACACTGCAGGTCAAATAAAAGTTTAGCAGACTTTTGAGAAACCCAAATTGTAACCTAAAAAAATGAAGAAAAGTGACAGTCTCAAAAAGGGGGGGCATATTCTATGTGAGGACATATTCTATAATTTCTATAGCCTTCGTCCTTTTGATAAGAATTATATTCAAATTATCAAGCTGCTAAGAACTGCTGAGACTTTTTGAATTCGGTAAGGATTATGTATGGTCAGAAGAAGTTACAACTTTGGTCAGGAGTGACAGGGAAGAGGAAGGATTACATCTTTTTGGAAATAAGTGCTCCTTCAAACCTTTCACTCATCAGGCTCAAATACCCTTGGAAAACAATGGCAACAACCCAACTGCATTCCAGATAGTGAATGAATTATAAATCAAAAGTCTTTTGAGTACAAGCATTCTATTGTGTTTTATTTATTTTTTTTTAATGCATCTACTCATCCATCATTTAATGAGCTCCTACTATATGACAAGCACTATGCTAAGGGTTTAAAAATCAAAAGACATTGGGGGTTTTTGGCAGGTAGGGATGGAATGAGAAAAAAGAGAGAGAGAAAGAACTTATGGGCAGGGACAACAGTGTGGTGATTTTGGGAGGTAGGGGTGGGTGTGGTTGTGGAGGTGGAAGATATAGCGGGGATAAATGCTGATGGAAAATAAAATAATGGAAAAAAAAATCAAAACACAAATGTGACTTCCCCCAGCATACAGTCTTCAGCATTGTAGAGAATACTTATATTCAAGAATTTATGTCAAAAAATATTATAAACATTGCTTTAGTCATAATTTTTTGGTTATAAGAGTCAAAAACAATAACAACAACAGAACTCCAAACCTCAGATTGCCTCACAGATTAAGCGGCCCAGTGCTCTGGTCGTGGCTAAAAGCAAAGGTTCCAGAGCACTTATTCCAACTTGATCTCATTCTTTCTGTTGTTCTTCTGTGATGGTCACCTTCCCATTCCTGAACCAATCACTGTAGCTAATTAGATACATATGTTCATTTAGCTCAGGCCAAGGCCTACATTGAGCTAGGTTGTGGTCAACTCCAATCAGATCACATGAAATGGGATAAGAAGTGATAGCTTCATAGGGGAAATTCTGATGAATTATAAGAGAAAGGGAGGAAAGTCTCAGGCAGGCAAAAACAATGGACATCTACAACAAACCTGATGATAGAAAAATACAGGGCACTCACTTTATCACCTCTTCTGCCATGCACACAGAAAGCATCTTTTCAAAGATGGTTATATTAAAATCATTTGTTTGAACTGAGTGGGTCCAATTAAAAACAGGTTTGAACTGAGCGGGTCCAATTAAACGCAGATTTTTAAAATTAAAATTAAATTGGCTCCATGCAGTTCAAACCCGTGTTGTTCAAGGGTCAACTCTATTTTCAGTCCACAGTTGGGAATCATCTCTGTGGAGGGCAAATTTTCGACTATGTCAGTGGTCAGCATCCTTAACCCTAGTATTGTTCAAGAGTTAATCATATTTTTGAGTATCTCTTACAGTCTGTGATGGTTAATTTATGGGTGAACTTTGCTGGGCTGAAGGATGCCCAGATAGCTGGTAAAACATTCCTGGGTGTGTTTGTGAGGGTACTTCTGGAAGAGATTTGCATTTGCATCAGAAGCCTGAGTAAAGATGATTACCTTGTATTGGAGCTGGCTGTGGAAAGGACGTGACCTCTGGTTGACCCGAGAGCTATACCCAGCAGGGGGCAATAAGGTTACTGGCCCCCTCCAGTCTTTGGAAAGTGCATTCCTGTGCTAGAAGCTGTCCCATGGACAGGGCCTGAGAGAGTAAGGTGTTATTGAGACCATCTCATGACTGAATGCAGTTAAGGTCTCTATATAAACTTTTAAGATTTGGTGGGAAGGTGCAGAAATCTACTTGTCTTGCGGCTGCCGAGAAAGGCTTCATAAGTTCCCTTGCTTGTTAAAACTGCCACCTACCTACCTGGAGCCACCTGCCTCTTCCTTCTCTCTTTGCCCTCCAGGTAGGGGGAGCAATTGGCTCACCAACACCCTCACCAATGTGGGTGGGCACCATTCAATCTGTTGTGGACCCGAATGGACCAAAAAGGTAGAGGAAGGGTGAATGTGCTCTCCGTTTGAGCTGGGACATCAGTGCTCCTTTTTCTCAGGCCTTTGGACTTGTACCAGCACGTAAGACCACTGACCTCCAGTTCTCAGGCCTTTGGGTTTGGATTGGATCTACTACACCACTGGCTTTCCTGGGCCTCCAGCTTGCAGACAGAAGATTGTGGGACTTCTCAGCCTCCATAATCATGTGAGTCAGCTCCATATAATAAATATTTCTTTCTATCTATCTATCTATCTATCTATCTATCTATCTATCTATCTATCTATCATCTATCTATCTATATCTGTCTAGATATGTATCTATTTCTCTGGAGAATCCTGACTAATACACTGTGTATTATTTTTGAGATACCAAAGAAATAAGAGCCATGGAGCTTTGGGTCTATTTTATTTATTTTTTTTATTTTTAAAAAATATATCTTTATTGATTTCAGAGAGAGGAAAGGAGAGGGAGAGAGAGAGAGATAGAAACATCAGTGATGAGAGAGTCATTGATTGACTACCTCCTGCACGTTCCCAACTGGGGATCGAGCCTGCAACCTGGGCATGTTCCCGTACTGGGAATCGAGCCCTGATCGCCTGGATTCTAGGTCGACGCTCAACCACTGAGCCACGCCTGGCCAGGCTTTGGGTCTGTTTTAAACACAAAATATGGTCAACTAAAACAATCTAAGAAGTTCTAATATATGTAAAGTGATACATTATAATTTAAATATTTAAGTGCTTAGTAAGGCATCAAGGATCTCCTATAACAATAAAAAATAGCAACTACCACTTGTCCAGTATTTCATGTTTTAAAAGCATTTTTGTGTATGCTGTCTCAGTATTTTAAGATCATCCCTGTCAGGTGATTGGGGAATAGATTTTTATGACCCACATTTTCCAGAGGAGACAACTGAGGCAGCAAGGGTCATAGAATTCCAAAATGGAGGTGAATGGATGGCAGGGGTGTGGCAATCCTGGCTTCTACTTTTCCTCTGGTCTCAAGAGAGCCTGCTCCCAAATGGTCCCTACAGAGGATTTTTCTGGGTGGTCAGAAAGCCGAGCCCAAGTGGCTTGCCACAAAAGGGATCTTCATTTTTTCTTATGAAAGCTCACATTTTATATAAAAATGCTTATGCAGTTGCTTTTTATTTCATAAGATATTCATACTTCTTTTAATATTAAAAATGTTTTGCCTCTATCTTTGAGTAACTCTGACCCTGGCTTATTTTGTGACTGTGAGTATCCCTATTATACTTTTGACTGTGGGCTTGTCACCCAAACTCAAAAAGCACAGCTTAAGATCACAGGGACATGGAGACCTGTGATGTGATTCTGGGGGTACAGGAGTTGTCATTTTCAGTGTTGAGGAGTGTGTCTAGCAGAGAGGTAATACTAGGTCACAAAATTGCACCCCTCTTTGTGGACAACAGTGACATGTGAATAATTCACATCCTCTCCCCCCAGTGCTCTTGAAAAATAAGTACAGGCCCACTGGGGAAAATCTGTATTTAGCAAGTTTCTACTGTTACACATCGAAAATTCGTGTGCTTCTCTGTGTAGTTACCATATGTTTACTCCCTTTCACAAAGAGATAAATCGCATAGTATAAGTATATTTTACAGATTTCAAGTTTGCTAAAAACAAAAACAATTTCACAGCTTTCCAGAATGTTTTATTGGTTAGCATCTTCCAGGACCCTATATTCACTAAGTACCTTACAATTTATTCCTTAATCATCACAGAATTCTTGACATAGTTTGACCTGATATGTTGCTGGTTCTATTTTATGGATGGGGAACCTGAAGGGGAATGATGTTACCAGTACACAATAGTCGCCCCCTCACTTGTGGGGGATATGTTCAAAGACCACCCATTATATTCCTGAAACCACGGATAGTGCCAAACCCTACATATACTATGTTTTTCCCCCTATACATACATATCTGTGATAAGATTTAAACTACTCTTACATTTCATGGCCATTAGTAAGTTAAATAAGGGTTACTTGAACAAAAGCCTGGCAATATCTCAAAACTGATCTGCTAACCAAGAGAGGGCTGGTGTATTTCATTGGCTCTGGCTTCCTTTCTTCATTTAACCTTGGATTTTTCCATAACCTCTTTAAGTCAAGTCAAAAGATAAGTCTGTCTGATTCTGCCTGGTCTTTATTCTGATTTCGTCACTAGTAGTCTTATAATATAACCAAGGGTATATCATTTAACTTGAACAAGCCTAAGTTTTCTCACTTATAAAAAAAGTCTTTAAAAAACAGGGGAAGGTTATTTCAGAGGAACCGCCAGGCGGTAGGATGGGGCCTGGAAAGTTTGAGAAAAGCAGTGTTGTCCTGGTTAGCTGGAGTACAGAGCCAGGAAGGGGAGTCATTTGATAAATCTGGTAGGGACACCTCATAGCTGCAAATACCCTAGATGGATATTGTCAGGTGAGCAAGGATCATTAGAGCTGTGATCTAGGAAGGTCAGTCTATAGCAAGATCAACAATAAATTGCCAGATGGAAATGGATTGAGACAAGAGGCAGGGGGAGATCAGCTCGGAAGCTTAATACAGTTGACTCTTGAACATGAGGGTTAGGGTTACCTACCCCCCATGCAGTCAAAATTGGCATATAACCTTTGACTTCCCCCACATTTTACTTACTTATAGCCGATTGTTGACCAGAAGCCTTACCAATAATATAAACAGTCCATTAACACATAGTTTGTATGTTACTGTATTCTTACAATAATCTAGAAAAAAATGTTAAAAAGTTCACAAGGAGGAGAAAATACATTTATAGTACTGCACATATTTATTTTTAAAAATTTGCATATAAGTGGACCCACACAATCCCAACCTGTGTTGTTCAAGAGTCAGTTATTGTCAATATCTTGTCAATATTGTCAAGAGAATGGAAGGGAAAGGATACAAATAAGAGAGACATTGTGGAGATAGGTTCTACAGCAGTTCTCTACCCTTTCTGTCCAGCTGTCACACATCATAAATAACCTTCAACTGCACTACTCAATCCTATGGGCGTATTTAGTGATATATACAAATCCAAACTTGTTGACCTCACTTCCATCTATTCCTTTAGCATGAAAGAAAAAACAAAACTCCCTGCAGAATTCATGTGAGTGAGAGTAATGACTTACAGAGTTGATTTCAACTCTGTTCTATTTTATATACTAGTTAAAAAGTAAATCACTTATAAACATTTTATTATTAGCAATAGTACATTATTTTGCAGTTGATTGACAGGACAGTGTAACATGTCAACTCATTTGGAACCACTGACTCCCAGAGGTTGGTCATTAACCTTGAAAGGGGTTTAGGAAAGGGGGGAGAAAGGAGTTTATATAAATCTGAGTGCCTGGATGCATGAAATACAGGAAATACGGTGAGAACAGGGTTTTATAATTATGAAGGCAGAGAACAGCAAGCCTAATCACCTATGTGCCTTAAACTATAGTGAGGAATCCTGACTCTACAGTGTTCAGTGGGTATGAAGTAGTATCTCATTGTGCTTTTTTTGATTTTTACTTCCTTAATTACGAATGATGCTGGGGGTTTTTTCATATGCTTGTCGGCCATTTGTATATCTTCTTTGAAGAAATATCTATTTGAGTCCCTTGACCATTTTTTATGTGGATTGC
Source organism: Miniopterus natalensis (assembly GCF_054644295.1). Lineage (NCBI taxonomy): Eukaryota > Metazoa > Chordata > Mammalia > Chiroptera > Miniopteridae > Miniopterus > Miniopterus natalensis. Next base: position 28,363,814 of record NC_142092.1, on the reverse strand, counting down.
TTGTCTTTTGGTGTTTAGACTTGTAGTTCTTTTGTATTTGGATATTAAACCCTTATCAGATATATAATTTGCAAATATTTTCTACCATTCTGTAGGTTGTCTTTTCACATGTTTGATAATATCTTTTGATGTACAAATGTTTTATGAAATATAATTTATTTATTTTGTTGTTGTTGCTCATATTTATTGGTGTCAAATACAGGAAAGCAGTGCCATATTCAGGGTCATGCAGATTTACTCCTATTTTCTTCTAATAGTTTTATAGTTTTAGCTCTTAAATTCAGGTTGTTGATCCACGTTGAATTAAATTTTGTAAATTGAGTGAAATAGGGTCCAAATTCATTTTTTAAATGTATTTACCCAGTTATCTCAGCACCATTTGTTGAAATAATAAAGAACAATAAAAATAAAATAAATAAAATAAAATTAAAATATATAATTTTTAAAAAGTAAAAAACAAACAAACAAACAAAAACCCCAAACCAGAAAATAACAAGTTGGTTAAAATGTAGAGAAGTAAGAATCCTTGTACATTGCTGGGAGGACTGCAAAATTATACAGCTATTGTGGAAAATAGCTTGGAGGTTCCTAAAGAAGTTCAACATAAAATTATCACATGATCCAGCAAGTCTACTCCTAAGTATATTCCCCAGAATAATGAAAACATATGCCCACACAGAAATTTATATACAATGTTTATTGCAGCATTGTTCATAATAGTCAAAAGATGGAAACAGCCTAAGTGTGTATCAAAGGATAAATGGAAAAACAAATTGTGGTGTATACATACAATGCAGTATTATTCAGCCATAAAAAAATGAAGTACTTACATGTGCTACAACTTGGTTGAACCTTGAAAACATTAAGTTAAATGAAAGAGACTAGACACAAATGGTCACATATAGTATGTATGAGGCACTGTTTTTGCTGGTGAGCACATAAAACTGTTGTGGTTTCTCCAAGAGCCCGGAGTTAAGAAAGGGGGTATAATTCAGGGCAGACTAGCAATTGCAAAATTCTCCCTGAAATCTTAGTGGTTTGTTTCTTGCTCAAGTCCTAGAACTATATGGTCAGTAGTGAGAGACACTCTTTAAAACAGACTTTCAGGGATCTAGGCTTAAATATCCTCAGTACTTGGAGTTCTCCACTCTCTCTGCATCTGGCCAAGCAGACAAGGGAAGAAAGAGCATGTGGAGGATTGTGCCCCCTCCTGCCCATATCACTCTATGGTCATACCTAACTACAAGAGAACCTGGGAAGTAATAGTCTCACTATGTGCCCAGGAGGTAAAGGGAAAATCTGTTAGGGCAACAAAGCCAATCCCTGCCATAAGTGGAAAGACAAACACTGAAAAAGACACTGATAAAACAGTGTATAAATAAAATCAGTATTAGAGATATACAGGTAGTGCTAAAAGAACACCAAACAGTTCTACTGAAACAGCCTGAGCCAGAGTGGTCCAAGAAGATTTCCAAAGGAGGTGATGCCTGTGGTGAGTCTCTCTGTGGATGATTTTGAGAAAATAAATAGAGGTTAACCATACAAAGAGGAGAGGGTGTTAAAAGAGACAGAAACTCAGAAAATGCAAATGAAAGAGAAAAAACCCAGGAGGGGCTCTGAGCCCAGAGGGGAATGGCCCTCTTAGGGCTCATGTTAACCTCAGCACCTGAGACAAACAGCTCCTTGGATAGAGAGGAGGCATCCTCTTCTGTTCCATGATCCATCCACAGAGCTCCTTTATAGGACAGCCTCCAGAAAATGGTCCCTTTTTGTTCTGCACCTTACCTTTAAAAGTGTCATGTAACTGCTCCCAAAGCACTTCCCGCCGGGCCTCAGTCACTGCTGTTCCATTGCCAAAGCTGTGAATGCAGCTTGACACAAACCTACCATTATGTTCCATTTAAATCAGGTGGTTTTTAATCCCCACTCTCCAAGGAGAAGCAGTAGCATGTGATTCTCATCTCAATTGAAAGTCATCATATCTGTGAGAAAAGTTCATCTGAAAGGGAGTAAATCTGCACTTATTTTGGATACTATTTTTGGAGGACCTCAAACCAATGACAGCAACTGAGATGTGATTTCCCACAAGCCCTGAAGAACAAATCAGGGCCCTTGAGAGCTCTGGCGAGCTATAGTGGCCTGGGCAGCTCTGTCTCGGGCCAAGGATAGTCTTAGTGGGAAGCACAAACCCCAAAGCAATTCTATTATCCTCAAACCCTCAGACAAGAGGAGACCCAAGTCAATGCTGTTCTCACGCTGGGGTGGTCTTGTTAGAAGTCAGCACCACAGGGACCAGTCACTCCAGCCCTTGGTTAGGAGGCCCTCTCTTGGCCCCTGCCCTTGGTCACTCAGCTGACTGCTGGACATAAAGACATTCTAAAGAATGGACAGGAGCTAGCCAGCCTCAAACTGGATGTTCAGGCTTTAATTCCCAAATCTCACTGGTTCTGAAATGGAAAACCAAGATCCTGGCTGCCAAAGAGTGCTCAATGTTTTGTGTGTCTCAAGGCTGTAATACTGATACTTAGCTCTGGATCAAAATAAAATATAAAATAGTAGCTTTATAAAGAATGGGGACTATAAGAGTAGGTGCTTAAAACACAAACCTCACAGTTGAAAACCTCATCAAGATCTGGGGTCTCAGTTTTGTTCTGTTGCCCTAAGGAGGGAGACAGGGTGTAGTGGAAAAGGCACACATCTTGTTGTATGTTCAAATCCAGGCCTTTTGGGCTCTGTGGCTTTAGGTAGGTGACTGAGTTTCTTTCTCTCCAGTGTGATTTCCTATGTGCAAGATCACAATGAGAATATGTACCTCATTGTAGTATTAACTGAAAATGCTGATGCAGCATACCTGCTTCAGGAATGGCATATAGTAAGTGCTCAATAAATAATTTCCTGCTCTTTTGCTTTCCCTGTAATCTTTTGGCTCCCTCCAATGTCCCAGTTGTGGGGGAATCCCAAGTCTTGGTCTTGCTGGCACCTCAGGCCTAAAAGTGAGATCATTTTCTTCACTTCTTAACGAACTCCCCCTTTCAATGTCCATCCCTAACTAGCACCACCATTTCCTCCGTTAACTAGACTCACTTCTTTGACTCTCCCCTCTTCAGTCACCCAGATCTATTGTGTTTTCCTATTTGGTGTCTGAAACAGTCTCATTATACTTCGCAAATTCCTACTTTTAAAGTTATGGAAACATCACAAACTTGGCTGAAGTGCTTAGAATAGAATCCTGACCCAGTGAAATCAGTTTTAAAGATTTATTTTCAGTACTTTTGCTAGAGATGCAGCTTTCAACTCCTGCACAGATGAGAATCATCAGAACTGGAAGAGGGTGGAGTACAGAGAATCCCACAGAAACAAAGCCAGATAACTGGGGCACAGATAATAAGGAGGTATTCTGTCTTACTGGAAGTTGAGGGGCTGAGTAGGCTTCAGATTTTTAACAATCCAGTGGTTCTCAGATCTTTTAGTAAAGTTGCACCCCATCCTTTGCTCTGAGCCTTTTGCCTACTGGGCTAAGGATCACTAATTTATTTTCATCTTCTAGCCCATTGAATATTGAAGAATGCTGAATCCCAAAGAATGACTTGTCCAAGTTATCTAGCAAGTTAGCTGATAATGCTTTAGTTGTCTTGTTTCTTTTCTCCCAGTCTAAAATAAATGGAAGGTCATTACTTTCTGAGTACTAATGCTGCCACACCAACATTAATGCCAAATTTGGGTTACTTCTGTCCCCCACCAGAATAATTCTAGGACCTTTGCTGACAGCCCCCAGGAGACTATCCTGGTGATTTCTGAGAGAGCAATGGTGTGAGAATCCGTTTACAATGTGCAGGGGCAAGTCCACACGTGCCTGTTAGACTTCATCAAACTGCCGGCCAGGATTTCATGGAATCAGGGCCCTTCTGCCAGTGCTGGGAGCTGCACTCCCTCCTGCTGTTTCACTGGGCTCATAACTTCTCCAGTGGCCTTCCTGAGCCCTCAGGGTGCCATGGCTACACTGAAACCTGCAGTGGAGCATGCAGTGGGGAGAGATTCCCTTTTCCAAGAACTTTCATCTTCTGGCCCTAGTCCCTCCTCTTAGTATTCCAGGTAAAACAAATAAGTAATCTCTCAAATAAACAATGCTAGTCCCGTAGGAAAGACAGATGCCACAGGTCTCTATCACTGGTACCATCTCTTCTTCGTGCTCTTTGGAACAAACAAATAAATTATTTCTCTTTTTTCCAAATACACACTTGGGTAGAGAGGTCTCCCCAACTCCCACTTGGAACATGTTTATGAGTCTCAGTTCCACCTCAGTCAGAATTACTTATCATTCTGCAAAATTCTGTCTGAAAACAAAATTGTATAATCATGGGTTGTATTTGTCATTCTTTCCCAATGCTGAGCCCAGTTCCTCCCCTACATGTAGTATAGACTCAACAAAGGCTTGCCTTTTAGGAGAGGTCTCTTGGTGGCATCAGACCTTGCAAAAGAATGTCAATATTTTTGGTATTTTGATTCCATAGAGACCAATTATACAAATAATATCAAAACCATGATCTTGAAGCCAGAGCCGGTAGTTTGACCAAGAAATCTGTATTTGGGTTCCCCTATTGGGATGGACAATCATGTATGTGGATGTTGTGATATTGTGACATATAAGAAATGTATATTTCTTCTTTCTCTCCATTTCCAGTACAGAGCTCCTAAAACCCTTGGACTTCCCTAAAGATTGCAAGTGATAAAGGTGTCTTTTCTTATGTTAATGAAGTGATTGAGATAGCACCTAAGTATGGAGCTGGTAGAGCCAACCAAGGAATTAGATGATTGGAGCTTTCAGTCAGTCCCTGACAGCCAAGAGGTGAGAGGGGCTGAAGATGGAGTTTAATAACCAATGGTCAGTGATTTAATCAATCACACCTATGTAATGAAGCATCCACTAAAACCCAAAAGAACAGCTTTGAGAGTTTTTAGGTTGGTGAACACATGGAGATTTGGGGGAGCCATGAGCCTAGAGAGAGAAAGCTCTGCACCCTTTCCCCATACCTTGCCCTATACATCTCTTCCATCTGTATCTTCCAGTTGTATCTTTTTATAATAAATTGGTAATCTAGTAAGTAAAATGTTTCTCTGAGTTCTATGAGCCACTCTAACAAATTAATTGAACCCAAGGAGGAGGTTGTGGGAACCTCTGAGTCATAGACAGTTGATCAGAAGCACAAATAGCAACCTGGGCTTGTGGGACTGGGCCCTTAACCTATGGGATCTGATACTCTCTCCTGGTAGGTCGAGTCAGAATTGAGTTGAATTGTAGGACACCCTGCTGGTATCCCAAGAATTACTTGTTGATGTGCGGTACCTCCCCGACATGAATTCATTAGAATTGTAATCTGCACAATTTTAGATATATGTGAACCCTTGAGACTCGGTTCAGGAGTACTTCCTCTAGGAAGCCTGGCCTGATCTCCCAGTATGAGTTAGGTGCCCTCCACAGCATTCCCATTGCATCCTTGACTTGTTTCCATTAGTTACTACAGTTCTGTGCCATGATTATTGTTTAATCGCCCATTATCTTCCACTGGACAGTGAGCTCTTGTGGGCAAGGGAAGGGTCTGCTTGCCTTAGTCAATCCAGAATCTCATGTGAGACTTGCTACTTGAGGAATTTGATAGCTTTCCATTGCTATTACAAAAAATTTAAAACCAAAGCCCTTAACATGAATTATAAATCCTCCATCCCTGTACTCCTGCTGGTTCTCTAGCTTATTTTTGTCTTTGCTCATTTTTCAAAGCTCAGACTTTTTTCAGATACTTGATTATACCCTGATCTCTCCAGCTAAATTGAGTTTTCCCTCTTTGGCCTCCATCTTCTAAGATCTCGGCTCACATTATACTTTTGTAAGAAAGCTTTCTCTGACCCCAACTCACTCCAACCCATACGACCCCATTGCTTCTATTCCCCTTCGTTTCTGGTCCAGATTAGGTTCCTTTGTTATAAGAGCTCCCAGAACCAAGCACTGTTCTTTCCAAGTACTCACTTTGTAACTCTGCATTCAATGATGTGCTTTTGTGATCAATTCCCCGCCACTACCACAATTCAATTTTAATTCTCCAAGTAGAGGCATTTTCATAGTATATTCCAAGTGACCAGCAGAGTGCCTGGAATACAGAATGTGCAAAATTAGTACTGTGCAATAGATAAACTGACGAATGGTGGATGAATGAATTAGTAAATTCAGATGGCGTATACTAGGCCTCTGAAGGCAGAAAGAGGACTGTTAGAGCTCAAAATTCAGTGGGTTTTATCATATCATTTTGCTAAATCCAGATAACTGACCTTTTGATGAGTTCTGAAAGCAAATTTGCTTATTGCAAGTTCACCATGAAAACATTTATGAAATGTATTTTCCAGGATGAAAAAATAATAAAACTCCGTTTAATTTTTAAGTTAATAGCATGACTAAAGCCAGGACCTAAAATAGTTATTATCCACATATAAATGTATTCAAAAAGTGTGCAGGTAAAATTAATAGTGTGCTTATGATTTTCATGTTTCCTACAAATACAAGCAGGTAATATAAATGAACATTTAATTAGATAAAATTAAACTACTAAGATACTTAGAGTAATGGTACTCTAAGAAGAAAGTCACAGAGGTGTCTGAGGGACCAATCAAAGAACTTACAACTTGGTGATTATATTGGCAGAGCTAATGCTTCATGATTAAAGTAGAATACTTATATTTCACACAACAGAGACCCATCTTATCTGGGGTAAGCTCATAATTTGGCAGAAAGAACATAGATTTCAGTGTCAGACAAACCCAGGTTTGAATCCTGATTCCACTCCTCTCTGGCTGTATGAATTTGGGCAAGACAGCTATATTGCCTTCTTTTCTTGGAAATTCAAAAGCTCCCCTTCTGCTTCAAGGATTTTTGCCTTTTGTTCTTTCCCTGGTCCTGTCAGTGGCAGGCTCCTTGTCATCTTTCAGGTTTCAAATCATATGCTGCCTCCGAGGAGAGGCTGTTTTAGGCCACGCTCCTTGGGTAGCAGATTCTGACATGCTGGTGTGTATGCAGAAAGGTGATTTGGGAATAATGCCTGTAAAGGGGTTAGGGGAGGTGGATTGGGCAGAGAGGAGCTGAGCTGAAATGCAGTTACAACAGATGCCTCAGCCAGTCTCATGAGAAGCTCTGGAGCCAGGATGGTCCTTCAGATTTGTGCTGTTTTGAGAGGCAGGGAGGCTGGGCCTCTGCACCCCGCTTCATTTCAGGCATTGGATGTAGGCTGCCCCTGGGAAGGGAGAGTAATGTGGCCGAGGCAGCTCTCTTCAGCTGAGGACAATTGCTAGAGTGACTCAGCTGTGAGCCCATGGCAGCCAACATCCCTGCAGCTGGAGGAATGGGATCTCAGGTTCTGAAGGTGGATCAGTCGCCACTGCTATGGAGCCGTAGCCTAGCCACAGTCTATGAATTCACAAATCTACCCTTGCACACTGAACCCTATCGCACCACCCTGTTTATTTCATTTCTATTTTATCACACCATAATTTTTGAAATTAATTTTTTCTTTTATCCATTACTTGCCTTCTCCATTTGGGTAAAGGCACCTCTTGAATGTAGTTAGTGCTCAGTAAACACTGATTGAATAAATGACTGTGGGAACAAATGATGCAGGCTGATAACATACACTCCATGTCACTTGCTGCAGGGATTAGGATGTTCAAGTTTACCGCACAGTGAGGCGTTGTTTTATAAAGGCTTCCAGCCTAAAGTATTTGGAAGGAATGAGAAAACGTTAAAACCGATACTTATTCTAAAGTAGAAACAGAATGTAATCTCAGATTGTAGTATCAGACACATTATAATTTCCAGCGAAGCTTTTCAAAGAAAAAAAAAGTTAAGCGTTTTATTCTAATTAGTAAAGTAATGGATATTTATTGTGGAAAATGTGTGCAATACACACCTATAAGTAAGAAAATAAAATTAATCCATGACCAAAACACAGAGACCAATAGCCATAATTAGCATGTTCTGGTATGTTACTTTTCAATTTCTCTCCATTTATATTTTCTATATAATTGGGTCATACTGCCGCTATAATTTTATATCTTGCATTTTCCCCCCTCAACATTATATAAAGTTTTTGAGGTCATCAAAATTCTTTAGGAACATCTTTTTAAAAGAACTATTGTTATAGCTTCAACACTATTTTTTAACCATATTACCATGATTGGATAATTAGATTGTTTCTAATGTTTGTGTGATTATAAACAATTTCAAATAAACCTTTTTATAACAAGATTTATTAATGATTATGCTTCTAAATGCTCAGATGATCTAATTTGCTAATAATATGCCTCATTTGTCAGTTAGATCAAATCACTCCTTTTCATTAAGGTCTTTTATCAGAAATAATAGAGTAGAACCAATCATTAAGCCAAAAGTAAGAAATCCTAGGTTCCAGCCCAGGTTGGCAACTTACTAGTGATGTACCCTTGCGAAAGGAATGTGCTTTTCTACTCCAAGCCTCAGTTTCTCCCCTTGCACAGTGGAATGGTGGGGCTAGCTAATTGAAAAAACACTTTCAGCTCCAGTAGTCTCTACTTTTATGGCTGTTTCTTACTTTTCTCCAAGAAACAGCCTCATGGACTCAATCCCAGGCTCTTTGACATTCTGAGTCACCTCTACAAATCTCTGATTTCCTGTATTTCTGATTTAATTTCCTTCCCTTTATCCGATTTTGGCTACTCCTTAATCTTCTTACCTAGGTTTTACTTTTGTTCCTCCTTTCACTGCCATCCATTAAGCTGAGATGAATCCTCTCTTTTTGATCTTTTACCCACTCAGTACCTGATTTTCCTTTAAGTCCTTTCTCAACACTTAATTTTCTTTTTCTGCTAAATCTTTTGATGTTCAGTACTCAAAAAGATTGCACAGACCTGTACTTCCTAGTTTTCTGAAAAAATAAATGCAAATAAAAAGTTGGGTAAAAGAATGAAAGTGAAATTAAACCAGGTAACATGATAACAGCACACACAGAGTTTTAATGTGTCTTGTCTGTAACAGATTGTGTGTGGTATGCGGTTCAGGGAGGAAGGTGAGGAAATGGGGTGGTATGTTTTGAAGAATGACTGAAAATCCAAAGAATAGTTTAGTCAACAAGGTTAATAGAAGCCCATATGTCACATTTCTTATAATCCCATGATAAAAGTGATGATAGTAATCAGTAATTACTAACATTTTAAATTGCTTTTTATGTGGCAGACATTATACTATGTGCGTTAAAATGCAATGTTTCCCAAATCCTCAGAAACCCCTGTGAGGTAGAAATTATTGCCCCCGATTTTTAGAAGGGGAAACTGATGTATGAAAATCATTTTGCTATATTATAATGAACAAATGTACAATAATTATCAAACCCCTGGAATCAGGCAGGTTTGAGTTATATATACTGTGCATCAGTTAGGATGTTGCAAATTGTCTTACGTTGGGTTTGGAAATTCAGAACCTGAGATAAATCCTTAGCACATGATTTCAGAAATCAGGAGGGAAGGAGTAAGGAAAGTGAGAGAGGGAAGGAGGGAGAGCCAAAATAAGTGTGTGTCGTCAGGGCCACTGCAGGCTCCTGGGAAGTGGAATCTGTCTCAGTCTCTCAAGATCACCCTTCGAACTGTGGAGACTGACATTCTCTTTTGTGTTATACTATCCTTTCTGAAAGTGGGTTTTCAGAGAAATTCTTCGGGGAGATGTTGATAGATAAGATATAACAAAAAGAGTGACCTGATTAAACACTACAGCGCTAAGAAACAACACAAGGAAACTTGGAGGATGGGAATGAACCATGAGTCACTGCATCTTCTGTGCCAGATACTTTCCCTTCACTACCCCATTTGACCTTTAACACAAGGATGGGAAATGCCCATCATTTCCATTTGATAGGCTAGGAAATTGGGGCTCAGAGAAATTATGTAACCAGAGTAGGATCCCACATACAGGGCATAAGTAAGGATTGGAACCTAATCCTTATGGTTCCCTAATGCTGCCTGACTTGAGCATCCACCTCCGTTTTGAATATCCATTGTCTGCAGGAGTTAGTGCCTGGCATCATTTTCTTGTGGGAAAAGGTCACTCCCACTCCTTTCATGCTGTCAAATACCTGTGTCCGCTCAGCCATAAGAATCATGCACTTTGTTGAAATCTGCCCTACGGGGCACCTGTTGGGGTATCACTGGAGCTCAGAAGTGTTAGCAGTAGACAGTGGCTCCATAGCCCAGCTTTGGGAAGAGTGTGTGGAGCTGTCCCAAGTGTGAGCATCACACCCTAACCTGCTGCACTCCTGCTTTGTGCTGTCGTCCCCATCTGTGGCTCTCTTCTTTCTGAGCTAGTCATCTGTCACATGCTGCTCCCTGCCAATTTAGTGCTTTCCAAAAACCCAAAGGGAAAGGAAATCTGAGTAAATATGTCATATTTCTTTCAAACTAGCTTCCATATTAAAATGTACGTGATTTATTTTCACTCCCAGATGTAGAGAGGCATGGATGTTTCACAGCTGCTACTCAGATGGTCGAGAAATACCATGTAGGGCCATAATTTCAATTTCTCCTTGGCCAAAACTTGAACTGAGCTGACTGACCAGAAAACCCCAAATAAACATGAATTTCACTTTCTTCTCTTGAGAGAGAGTGGGCTTCAGAGGAAGATAGGCATAGTTTCAAATCCTAGCGCAGCCTCCGACTAGTTGTGTAACTTTGGGCACATTTAATTAAGCTCTCTGCTCTGTCAACATAAGGTAGGGATTAAAAGATAATGATCATATTAACCTAACAGTTCCCTTCTGAAGGTAAAAGAAGCAGTGTGTGAAGTGTTCAGAGTTTCCTGTCACCAGCAGATACTCGACAAATGTTAGCTTTCACTCTGTTCCCTCCAACCCCAGCCTGCTTACCTTGATGAAATGTAACAGGCTAAAAATACATGCGTGTTTAGATAGTACTAATCAGCTGTCTGGGTTTTTTACTGTGCTAGAGTTTTGGTAGTGCAGTTAGCATATACTCCCAGATTAGGAATAAACTGCAGGCAAGCGAAAGTTGAACTCAGACACTCATATCCTGTTTGTTTCTGGGAGAGAACTGTGTGTCTTATTAAATACCAACTACCATGCTATTCTCTCCAGAAAATGATTGGCTGAAAAAAGTGACCAGGGAGTAGGGATTGAATAGAGCCAGGAAGGCAGCTGTGTCCGGATGGAGGCAACAAGCTTCTAGCTCTTGCTGATTCATTTCTCCAGCAGTTTTTACTTAAGAGAACCATCCATAATGCATGGCCGCAGGACTATAGAGGAGGCAAATCACCCAAACTGTGAACATTACAAGCACTGTGCATTGACTTTTACAGTTCTAGGAAACTGCATGATGAGCTACCTGTAATTTTTCCAGCAGGAGCATGAAAGCAAAAGAAAGGTAGCTACTCACACAAACAGAGAGAAGTGGGAAGGACTGATTTACTTGTTCGGCATGCATTCACCATCCTTCTAAGAAGAATTTATTATAATTCATTTATTCTACAACCATTTGCTGACCAATGACTATGTGCTAGGCACAAGGTTATGCAAAGGGCGGCTAGATTACCTGATCCATGCCCTTCATGGAGCTCGCATGAACCCAATAAGCATGTCTCTTAAGAAATAAATATTGTCAATTAGATAAAAGCTGTATGAAGCTAGAACACAATAGAAACCTGCTTAGAGGTGCCAACAAACATTGAAGCTGAGCCTAAAACATGAGGACAAGCCAGACACACAAAACGCCAAGGTCCGGGACACAGCTTTCAGAAGCGTGCGCAGAATCTCTGGGAGGGAAGAGGCTTGGCTTGTTCTGGGAACCAGAAGGAAGTGAATGTGCTGAAGCAAAGTGCACAAGGGGAGGCGATGGGAATGGGAGCTTGGAAGGGAAAGCAGGGCTAAGGGGCCATGCACGGAGTGTGGCTTTTGTCGTAGGGTTCACTTGGAACCATTCAAAGGTTTGACCCTGGAATGGCATAATAAATTTACAATGTCAGAAGACCACTCCGGGTGCTTGGTGGAGAAAGGCTTGTGTAGGGAGGGCACAGGAAGGTTCACAGCCAATTAGAAGGCGTTGTAATATCCTAAGTGTGGAAGATGGGACGGCAGGGCGGGGGGGTTGTGACCATGTAGGTGAGGAGAAGTGGAATAGCGAGGGATGCACACTGGAGCCACAATTGACTTGGGTGTTGCGATAGTGACAAAGAGGGGCAATCTTGGGTAATGTAAGTGGAGTGGTTTAATGGGTGGGTGTGTGGTGGTGCCATTTACTGGGCTGGGAGAGACTGGAAGAAGCGGAAGACAAGACAAGCTTTCTCTGGGCTCCTTAAAAACCTCGTGCATGTCTTTGTTACAGAATGAACTGCACTCTTCTTTGGTTTGTCATCTACTTGACTGTCTTCCCTGCCAGCTTTTTCACCCCTTTGGGGAGAAAGCACAAGGGCAGAAACCACAGGCTTTTGAGTAAAAGAGAACATGGGTCAAATCTGTGATCTGTCACTTCCTCACTGTGTGATCTTGAGGTTACTTAACCTGGTAGAGGCTAGGTTTCTCACTTTGTAAATAGGCTCTCATAACACCTTTCTCAAGGGTTGCTGAATTAAATGAAATAAATTATATAATGTGCCCAATGGAACCAAAGAATGTTAGCTGTTGTTACAATTGGAATCTTTCATTCCTGGTCCATAATAGATACTTAGTATGTATTTATGGGATAAGTGAGTAAATGGGTGGGAACTCATTTAGGTACTCACTGAAAAAATGAGTAAATCAGACCTGGATTCTGATCGTAAGTACCTAATTACTGTTGGTTTTAACCTCTCGGGGTTAAGCCCAAACTCAGTTTTCTCATCTGTAGTGGGGCAGAGGTGTGTGAGGGAAGGGAAGTTCTATGTTAGGCTACATGGTTTCTTAAGGAGCTTCTAAATTTAAACTTTAAATAATATTCTTAATTTTCTGTTCTAATATACCTATTTAATCAACTACTAAAGGGTGTTATCTGCTTTTTTACTTGATGCTAATAGTTGCACTGGGATGAAAGTAGCTAGATAATATAATTATTGGTTAACAAGTAAAAAAACTGAGGTTAAATGACATGTCTATGGTCAACAGTTGAATTTAAACCTCATGACACAGACCTTAACCCTTTTCCACTACACTGCACTGTTTTTCAGACTAGTAGCCATCCACAGGTGCAGACAAAGAGAATTTATTTCTAAAAACGCATTATCTTTGGAACCAACCACTTAAAAATGTTAGGTCATCCTAGGCTTACTATCTATTCTAGAAAAGGATTCAAGTGGAGTTTCAGAGCTAAGAGAAATGCAGTAGACAAGACACACTTCCAGTGTGCACTTACTTAGATCTTCTTGTCTCTCCTATGCTGTCAAATAGAAATAAAATGCAAGCCCATATGTAATTTTAAAAATTTTAGTAGCTGCATTAAAAAGTTAAGAAACAGCTGAAATTAATTTTAATATTATATTTTATTTAATTCCATATTTCTAAAATATTATCATTTCAATATGTAACCAATTCAAACATTATTGAGATATTTCATAATCTTTTTTTATTCTAATTCCTCTAAGTCTTCACAATCCAATATGTATTTTATACCTGTAGCACATTTCAGTTCAGCCTAACCACATTTCAAATGCTCAATAGCCATGTGTGGCTCTTGGCTACTATTCTGGACAGCACAGGATATACAGTCACCAGTCAAACCTTTAAATGGTTTCATATTAACCTTACAATAAAACCCATATTCTGTACATGGCCTACCAGCTCCTGCTTGCCTCTCCACCTTCCCGTTCATGTCACGTTTCCTTGCTTGCTTTGCATTTCCTTGAGGATTAATATTCACATAGTAGAATGGTGTTGTAATCTTATGGAATGAATGGGTTTTGTGGTGCATCACTTAATATAGTTGCATTTCTTAGAAAGATCAGGCCATCTAGTCAAACTTGCTATTTTACTTAAGATGGATTACATTAGTCCATTCTATCCCAAGTTAAGTTACAGAAAAGATCTTTATTTAGGAAATCTTCAAAACATTAGGAACAAAATACTGTGTGTAATAATTCTCCATATATGTACCTCCCTGCAAGAATAACCACAACAACCCGTAAACATAACTGACTTTGGAAAAGACAAATATGATGGATTTTTTTTATTGCATATACTTTTATAGTGTTTGAAATTTTTACCAGAATTTTCAACAAAGATAATTTCTTTTCCAATTAAAATTATTACAATATAATACTATATTTTTAGCAAAATATCTGTCAAATAAAAAAGATAAACATTCATTAGAGAGGAGGTCTTTTGCTTTTTATTTTTCTCAATATGGCCCTTTCTTCAGCCAGAAAGTTAGAAATTTCAGTGGCATGTAATCCAAGGTTATAATCAACGTATAAACCCAAGAAGGGTTCAACCATATCACTGCAGCATAGGAGGCAGACACAGTCTGTCAAAAAGTTCCTGTAAATTTGATGGGATTTGCAGCCCTACATCACCCATGGGCTCAGGCTGTCAAGCAGCCAGACAAAATCAATAAAGACTCCTGACTTGTACTCAGAATCCCAGGGCATTTTTGATGTGTTACCAGCTGCCTGGCCTGAACCATATTCTAGCTGATTGTGATCATGTCTTTGCACTGGTTCTAGATTGATCAAATCCTTTCTTTTTGAAGACGACATAGTTTGGTGTAATATTTATTTCCCAAAGTGAATAATTCACTGAACACTAATCCCAGGAGTAACACTTCAAAAAAAAAGTAATACAAGTTTTTTTACTATATTACTTTCTTGGTAAATGACAGGTGTCCTCCTCATACTAATAACTCAGGTAAGTCCTGTAGTAAAGAAACCTTATTAATGTTGTTCAGTTCAGTATTTACCAAGCTTATATGGTTAAGCAATTTTTAATTTCTTTGGGACATACTTAACACAGCTGAGCACATTTTGGAAACATCCGGTGTGGTTATAAGTGGACCTCACTTATCATTTATGTTATCTTGGCCAAGTAACTTAATTTCTTAAAGCTTTTTAAAACAAAGTGGGGATAATAATATATAAGGATTAAATTAATTTAAGGAAATAATATATGAAGGCAAAACCTCCATAATGAAGGAGGCAACTGACATTAATTCTATTCTTTTCTGCTCCCCTGCCCTTCCCTGTTCCTTTTAGTTATCAGGCAAATTCTCATAGAAAGGATGTGACCCTTAGGAAGGAATATTGCTAAAACATAACTATTAGAAAGTGAGAAGACCTCTCCCCGTATATTATGACACACATTTCTAGTATGGCTAAGACATGGAGGAGTGTGCGTGAAGGAGAAAATGAGAGTGGACTGAAAAATGTGGACCACTGTTATACACGTTGCTTTAATCGGGTGTTCAGCACAAAAAAAAAAAAAAAAAAGATTGTGGTCTATAGAAATTCTTTAAAGTAGGAATTTCTTCAATTTTCTGCTTTTTCTTTTTTAACGGAAGAGAACCGTACAATTAGAAATTTCTGAACTAAATATAAAAATATGAACTTTATAGGGTCCTGGATTATGATTCATTCACTTGCATTTAAGCAGTTTATAGAAGGTCCGCTTATTAGTGTCATGAATAATAGCCTAGATTCTCAACACTGTTTCCAATCTGTGACCAAACCAGTCTTTTTGTTTGGTACCCCATTGTTTTAGGTGAAGTAATATATGTATAGTTTGCATTTAAGCATAAGTATAAAAACCACATGTAGGTCTATTTACTTAGTTTTTAAAAGGAATACTTGATATCAGTTGGGGGGTCATTGCTCCTTAAGATCTAAATAAGATCGATTCACTACTCCACTCTGTGGAAGATTCAACACCCCACTCTGCATCCTGTGGGAGATCCAGTGCCATCAGTAAATGTTTGCGTGGAACCAGCAGGTTTTACCTTTCATGGCCAGCTGCAGCACCAAGGCCTGCTGCTGCTGACAGTCAGTTGCACATTCCCATCTTGTCCCACACGTGCTGTCCCAAGGACTCACTTTATCAACCCAGATGTAAAACTCAGTACCTTAACCTGATGTTCAAAACACTAACAACAAATGTTAAAACCCCACAAAAATTCATTATAATAACTTTATGGGTATAAAAGAATATTTAGGGAAAAGAAGGGGATTTACATTTCAGAAACAGAAACGATATAAAAATTAACCAGTAGGCACTTCTTTCTTAAAGTCTGGTAGCCATATCTGTAAAGCAAGGCTTCAGGGTTTCTCCATATGGCTAAACTCTGACATCTCAGGTTTACTCTCTTATTTTCTCTATTAACTTCTCCTTCAGGAACAAAGGAGAAAAGAATCCCCATGCTTCCAAAATAACCTAGTCAATATGAGGCACTGTCCTTATTGTTCAGGACAGTCAATACATCCCTATTGTCATTTGCCCTACTTAAAGGGACCAATGTGAGAAGCAGCTTCAAGTAGAAACTAACCCCTGCTATTGCATTATTTGTCCTTTATGTTTTCATTTCATCTTGAGGTTTATATCCAAACCTGTGGTCAGTGACATGCCAATATGGGAGCTCTGTCTGTACCAAGAAGCATTCTTAGTTTGGAGAATAACTATTTAACACATCCCCAGGGCCCTTCACATTGAATTTTGTATGCACCACATAGCCTGTATTTTAGGTTAGGCAATCCCAAGTTTACTTTTCCAACTGGGTGAAAGTCTATCCAGGTATTTTCAGAGGCTATAGACACAGCTGGAAACTTAATTACACAAATATTTATGTGTATGTGTGTGTGCTTGAATAATCAACAGATGTGGTGAGTATTATCATTTAAACCAGGGGTGGGGAACCTTTTTTCTGCAAAGGGCCCTTTGGATATTTATAACATAATTCGTGGGCCATACAAAATTATCAACTTAAAAATTAGCTATGAAAAAAGTTCCTGGATTTACTGAATTTCGAGTCCTGCCTGTGGTTGCCTTGGCAGGGCCAGACCAAATGTTTTCAAGGGCCTTATGCAGCCTGCGGGACGGACGTTCCCCATCCCTAATTTAAACCATGATAGCTGCACCAAACATTTTTATTTTTCTGGCATCATAAGGGACTGATGCATTTATTATTGCCAAATAATTAGTATTCCTCTTTCATAAGAAGTGACAAAATTTTATTAAGATATTTTCAATAAAAGTATTTCTAAAGTGCATGTCTCACAGAATACAAAATCATATTGCAGTAAATTGGAATGATAACAAGGGGAGATATGCCATTGGAGGAATTGTATAGAGCAGCATTATTCAAAATTGCAGTCAGGAAGTCAATCTGATGAGTCTCAACCAGTAATGAAACAGAATGGAATAGTGTGGAATAGGAAAATTGGAGTATATCACATATACTATGAATAAGTACTCTTCTGTGAAGTTTTGTTTGTTAGGTGTTTGTATGTATGCATGCTTATGTGTGTGCCTTTAGATGCAATGTAAAATATATTTCTTACTGTGAGTTACAGTCAAAGATATTTGAAAGTCATCAGTATAGAGGCCAAGCTTCACTGGGGCAGCATATGAGTGTGGTCACCACAACAGAGTCTGGTCTTTATTCTCGCAGGTAAGATACGAAATTTTCTTTGCACATTGATGCCCAGCTTAGTCCTGACTGCTTCCTGAATAAAAGTCTAAGGTCAGGATCAATTTGAGGACTGCACGAATCAGACCCTCTATTTCTCTGTTGGGCCAGCCACAAGAGGGCTTTAGAATTGTACTACAGTGTTTCAAATCCTGGCTCCCCTACTTATTAGTTGTGTGACCTTGGGTAAGGCAACCTCTTGAAGTCTTGGATGCCTTACCTAGAAAGTGGAGATAACAATAATTCTCATTTCCAAGGGTTACTGTGAGGGATATATGAGATAACTTATTTAACTTTTAATATAGTCTTCACATAGTAAGATATGTAACTATAATGATACTTTCTACAGCCATAGCTATAATAAATATAAATGTGCCTTACTCTGTTGTATATGTATGTGGTATGTGTGGGTGGTGGTAGAGGTCTTACTTGTGAGAGGAAAAGACATAAAATTATATATAATATCAGGTCTGAGTTGAGCCATTGTTTACTGAAGTTTTGTATTTATGATAATTCTTTCTTTGGAGTAGACATAGAATTGTCTAAAGACTTGGGTCAGTGGGGAGTTACATGGCTGATTTACATTAATCAAGCTCACAAGAGGCAGAATTGTAAGCCTATATTTCTTAATTATTCATACCAAATATTACATTTTAGTGATCAAAATCTTTGTGCTCCTCCTCTTCCATTATTAAAGTATCCGAGATGTCTCAAAATTGAGAAATTTCTTATTGTACGCAAGAATAACTGTGGGCAGGTGGCAGAGATTATTTTAGTTTACACTCTAAACCTCCAAAATCACCCAGATGACAGAGCATCTCTCTGAAGAAATTAGTCTTGTCTTTTGGATTTAGAATATTTTTTGAAAATGTTATCGAACACTGATAAACTTGGCCTATCCCAATCTAGGTTCTATGCCAATAATTCCCACCTCTCTTGACACTTTTTTCCCCCCGTATGTGTGTTAATATTTGTACCTGAGCTATGGCCACGGCCAGGATAGATAAATACACGGAGGCAGCCCCTACCAGCTCTGAAGGCCAAGGTAACATTGTTGAGAATGAATCAAGCAAGCTCTTTTCTAAGGGTAAAAAGGCAGCCTGAGTCATTCTTAACACAGTACTCTCCACAGCTTCTGCCAATCTATTAGAGCTGGCACTATAGTAAACTTATTTCCCATTACACGTGAAGAAATGCTTCTCTTAATGTATCATGATTGAGTTATACTGACTTTTGAAATTCTAGGAATGCCTCACCGCTGTCACCTGCAGAGCTTTATGAAAATTTCCTTGATTCGGGATCATTGTCAGCAGTCACCACAAAGATGATCTCAGTCAAGTTTACCTATGATGGTGTCTATTAGACCCTTAACCCTACACTAAATGACTCTAAAATCTCACCTTTTGAGTTTTTACTTTATTTTTCTAATATACTATATTGGAGGCCTTCCCTCCCACTAAGGTTATCACTTCTTATGTCATTAAGGTGTGACTGTGTAATTATTGACTGAATAGTTGAAAGAATGTCTCCTCCAGAGTCTCCTTCCCAATCTGTTTCTTACCTACTTTGATCTGAAAAATTAGATCTTGTTAGAATTGTATGAAGGAGAAAAGTAGGACCAATATAGCTTATCTTTCGGGACATATGAATGTATTAAGCTTGTAACGTTTATGTTGAGTTTTTCCACCTCTTTACTGCCTGCATTCTAATGATTGCAAACGCTTTTCTATCCTACTCAGAAATGTAAAAAAATGTCTCTTTCATTTGAAGACTCTCTACTAAAATGTTAACAGTTAACAATCTGGAAACTGAAGATGTAGGTGTTTTCATTTATTTAGATGTTCTTGATTTTTTGGTATTTTCTAAATGAGTTATTTTCTATATTTATTATTAACTTGAAAATTACTAATAATACATTTATAACAATAATAAATATTTAATTAGGACTTGGTACATACTAGGTATTGTGATAAGTACTTTCATGTGGGCTAGCTCAGTTGCTCCTCACAGTAACCCAGGAAGATCAGTACTATTGTTTTCTTCATGCTATTCATGAGAAAATTGTATCTTGAAGAAGCAACCTAGCTTGCCAACAGTCACATAGAAAATGTGTTAAAGAGCTTGGAATCAAACATGGATCTTCCTTGTTATTCTCTTACTTCCAATCTCTAGTGGATACTTTGATAACATCTACCCAGCTCAGAGTGACCTCTTTTTGTGAGAACTGCCCCTATACATCCACCCTTTTGTCTTCCTAAAGCTATAGGCTCAGATTCGGCCTCTTTTCCATGCCCCCCTCTGTGGCATGGTGATTGGATAAGAAGAAGTTAACTTATCAGAGCCAGGTAAACAACAAAAAAATTTTTTTTTAATTAGGTCATTTTGGGACAGTTGTTTTCTTACCATATAAATGAAGTTGCAGAGAAAAACCACTCTGCTGAAAAAGAGAAGGAAGTGAACAGAGGCACAAAGCAAAGCAAACTTGAGACAGAAAGAGAACGTGCTTTGGATTCCTGACAGCTTTGCAGTGCTTGGGATAGTCCTTGAAAACCCAAGTGGCTTTTGAGTTTCATTGACCCATATGCATTGCTATGAAGATGTAATTGTTATAATAATTTTTCAATTTTTGCTTAAAATAGCTCAAGTTGGACTTAGACTACGTCCATAATTCACATTGCACCTTAGTTATTTTCCTAAATCACTTTTTATCATTAGCCTGCATTGAATCACCACCCTGATGTGTCCCAGATTCCCTCCTGTTCTCCAGATGAAACCCTAACTCCTTATTATGACTTACCTGGTCCTTCACAGTGTTTCTCCATCCTGCTTTTCTATTCTGATTTCTCACCACAAACCCAGTACTCCCTAGCAAGCTACTTGTGTCCCTAATTCACCATACTCACGACTTCCCCTTCTGCTTGCTGTCAAAGCCCCAAAACTTACCTTCTCACAGAGTTAGTAGTGAGCTTCTAAGTCACTTTGCTAACATGCAGCGTGTCCAAAACAATGTATATGCACTTTGAATAATTATTAATTCCAATGGGGTTAAATCTGAAAAGAAAGAAACATTAATTGAGCTATCAGCTGTAAATTGTGTATATGCACTTTTTGGGACACCCTGTGTATTTGTTCAGGGGTGTGCTGGAGCTGGTTTATACTACCTCGTGAGAGCTGGTCTCTCAGTGTTCAGAGCTTTTGCAGCCAATTGATACCATATTGGTGGCTTGAAATCAGCTGAAGTCGGGGTATTTACACCAGGAACACTGGCAAGTCAGGGCGCCCCCTTTCCCCAGGGCCTGTTGTTAAACCACTGCCTCTGGCACTTACCATATTGTTTTGCCTTTTTTCTTGACCATCTGTCTTCTGCCTTCAAGTACTGTGAGCATCAGTGAGGGAGACAGAGAGCAGATGGAAACTGGAAAAAGAAGGAAATAAGGAACAAAGGTAGGAATTTTAATCTTACCTCTAATACTCTGTGAAATCAAAGGATCAATGAAAAGCCACCTGCACATTTTTTTTTTTAACTTGGAATAGACCATTTGAAGAGATAATTACATCTACTCTTTGAAAATTGTTTTAAGAGGAGATGTGCATTTTTCCCCATTGCCTATTGCATCTTTGGCATCCGGTGCAATCAGGGAGGTCCTTGATAAAAGTAACTTCAGCAAATAAAACACATTTGCTCTTATGCTGACTAAAGTGAAGATTAAGTCCAGCTGATGTTCATCTTTTAAAAAAATCCATCTATTACAATAAAGACTATTATCTGCTCACTTTTAATAGTTTCTATAATCTAATTATTTTAACTTTTCCTTGCTGAGCCCATTTTATTCAACTTTCATTACATTGTGGTTCCCTCCTCAATTAATACCCCAAAATATTAAAGTCTAAGTGATTTGAGGAATCTTATAGTCAAACCACCATCTTTTATAAAAGAAAAAATAAGACTCAGATAAATAGAAAAAATTGCCAAGCTTGTACAGATAGCTATTGGCAAAGCTCATACCAAAACCCACACTTCTTGAGTACTCAATGCAGTGTTATTTCCCCTTTTCTCACCTACTTTTATTTTAGAACTGTGATAGTTAGAGGCATTCAGAAAACATTACTTTCAACCATTCTTTTCAATGAAATATTTGCTTTCTGAAGGCACCATATAACCTTGCTCTCTAGGCTGAACTGTTGGGTGCTTTGAGTCTCCCTGGAGTTTTCCCACATCAATGGTGGTGTCCCAGTGTCCTTTTCTGTTTGTTTATGTCCTGCTGGTTCATTTTTATTTCAGTTTCATGTTTTGAGTAGCTCACATGGTTCTGCTTTAGCCAGCAGGGTTCTGCTTTCAACATTCTGGAGATAAGAAAAATGCAGGAATAATCTCGTGGAGGTTGTGCTGGGGTTAGTAAAGAAAAGGATGAGCTGTTATGGCAGAATTGACTGCAGCTGCTGAAGATGCAGCTGGATGGAGTGTCAGGTCACAGGCAGTGCACAGTGACCCACACTTGCACCTAGACACGCATTCTCATTCAGGTGCAGAGTGGTAGTTTTTCTGTGGCAGACACGGTATGTACAAAGGACAGCTGAGATGTGGGTGTATGATGTGGCTGGAATAGGGAAAGGTAGAGACTACGAGGATGACAGGTTGGTGCCCAGTTTGTTTGTAGCACTTGTAAAGGCAAAGGCTTGGGAAGTTCAATGACAGAGAAGGGAGCAGAAGGCAACATATATGCTTGAACATAGCTGCCTTTGTTAGAAGCATACATGCACATGTTTTTTCTCACTCAGCTATTAATTGTAAGTCATTCTTGTTCCTACCCTCTTTTTAAAAATGTCATAATTATTTGTAAACTTAATATATACAATATTTGTTAATTAAAGTTTACTGGGTATTGTGAAACACTTTGCTTCTACCTCAAAACGTTATAAAAGATATAGCCTCCATATGATATCACAGGAAAAGAAGGCATTTGCTGTGGGCATATTTTTTGTAAGATTGCAACATATGAAATTTCTAATCAACTTTTTTATACTATAAAATTGACAGTATTTGTGTTGTTTTTCTTTTACGTGTTTAGGGTTAGTGGGAAAGAGACAGCACATGAAGTGGTTGCTGTGTGAGGAGCCATTTAAGAATGACTTTTATTTTCCCTTTCAAGAATATGCACGTGTAATAGGAAGCAGAAGACTTAAATCTAACAGGCTTTGGTTTTAATCCAAGTGCTTTCTTTTATTTTCTTTGTGATCTTGAGCTCATAGCCTCCCTAAGACGTAATTTTTTCACTTATAAAATGGAAATAGCAATAGAACCAACTGTATTTGTTCCTTTTGCTGCATAACAAATCCCCCAAGAACTTAGTGGATTAAAAAAAAAACCACAAACATGTATTACGTCATAGTTTCTGTGGGTCAGGAATTTGGGAGCAGCTTAGCTAGATGGTTCTGGTTCAGAGTCCCTCCTGAGGTTGCACTCAGGATGTTGGGTGCAGCTTCAACCTTCTAAAGGCTAGCCTGGGGCTAGCGGATTTGCTCACTTGCATGAACGATGAGTTGATGCTGGCTGTTAGCAGGAGCCCTCAGCTCTCCCCCATGCAGACGTCTCTGTCAGGCTATGTAAGTGTCCTGTACAACATGGCAGCTAGCATTCACCAGAGAGCGTCAGCCAAGAGAGACCAGGGTAGAACCTGCAACATGTTTTGTGACTCAGCTTTTCTACAGCATCCTGTTGGTTACATAGGTCAGCCTTATTCAGAGTGGGTGGGGAATACATAAGAGTGTGAACACCAGCAGGCAAATTCCACCAGGGCCATCTTGGGGGCTGGCTACCACACCAGCCTGTTCAGTTATTGCAAGGACTCCAGGCTGATGTGAAGGCGCACACAGCCTGACTTGTAGCTAGCACATCTTAAGTCCTGATTAAGTGTTCACTATTATTATCATTAACTTGTTGAAAGTGATTTAAAAGTTAATGTAAAATTTATGTTTAAAATTTCAAAAATGCAAAGCAAGCACAGAAAACAATTTTAAATAGAAACACCTACTTCTTACTTCCTTCTACTTTCTCACCTAGAACAGTACATATAACATAAAACATTCAGTGAGGCTTGTTAAAATAAAATAAAATATTAGAATTCTTATAGCTTCATAGGTAACTATGTGGCTGTTTCAGAAAAGTTTCATTAACTGCAAAGTTTCAGTATTCTATAGTATAATCTCACATCTAGTTTACATGGTTCTTTTGAAAACACAAATAAAAAGGAAAGATTAATAGCAAATTTGATTCAGTATGGTAAAGGCTCTCCAGGGCTCTATAAGTTCATAAATTCCTTCTATTCTTCTGAATGCAATTGATGTTTTTTAATTAAGTGACAGAAATTAACTAAGTATATTTTAAGAGAAAAGGAAATGTTTAAGCTCACACAGTTATTAAGTCAGAGGTGAAACAGTGTGTGGCATAGCCAGACCCAAGGGTTCAAGTGATATCTTCAGGTCATTCCCTATCTTGCCATGCTTTTTTCCATTGGTGAGCTTCATGATCACCAGCATCCCCAAACTTCCACATTTATAACATTGCAGTAAAATGGAAATAAGGCCTTCCTCTCCGGGACCCATCTGTCAATCTCAAGTCACGTGCTCACTCCTGATCAGTCACTGTAGTTAAGGAAATGAGTACTCTCATCTGCCAGCCTGGTGGTTGTGCTGTCCCTGAGATGAAGATGATGATGGTTATGGTTGTGAGGTAGTAGGTGAGGTCAGAGTGGAGGGGCATTGTGATTTTTATTTCCACTAGCTCAACAAAGGAATTGGAAGAAACCTCATGGAAAAGTGTGTAGAAATAGGAAAAATTATAGCTACCATAGTCTACTAAAAATAAGGAGAATTTATGATAGAAGCAATCTATAAAATTAATTAAAAAGAACTATTTAGAATAACTATGCTTCCTAATTATATGTAGAATAATTTATTTTAGATTTAATAAAGGAAGAAAGTGCAGGGCTTGTATAGCCTAAGGCTAGAATATTAAAAGATATGTCACCTGTAAGGAAAAAAATCTTTTCTGCTTATTGTTAAAAGATGGGCCACACAAAAATTAGTTTTTTAATAACCCATAGAGTATAAAATCTTGAAATATAAAAAGCTGCACAAAAACACTTTGAAGATTGTATAGACCAATATTTTTAAACTAGGTTAAGAGATATTAGTTCAGGAACTATTTATTGCTGAAGGATGGTGGAGATACAAAGAGGAGGAGCCTTCAACTTCTAGTCTCGCAACTTTGATTTTGTCTATCTTATCTAAAGGGGTCTTGCATGACTTTATTTCTTTGAAGGGGAGGGACTGTTACTATAAAACTAGTTTTAAAAACTGATGAATGCAAAAGCTGCTTATAAAGTGTATGTATTCTTTCATTCATTCAATTATTCTCAAACATTTGTTTAGTACCCAACTATACACAATGGTGGGCAAACAAACACAAAATATTTCTCTTCCCTCTTGGAGCTAAGAATTTAGGATATATCTGTTGTTGTCTTAGGTGGAATTAGTATAAGCTCAGAAACTGTGCCCCAAATCCACTAACATTTGACAGATATTTAGCAGGCTCCTATTACATGCAAGATAGTGGGTAGAGCAATGTCACTGGTGGGTGCTGGGAATAAAAGATGAATAGCAATCTCTGCTCTCAGAAAAATCACAAGTCAATACTTCTTGGTCTCAAGGATGTTGGACTTTTAACCTTCTCTTATGCTTCCACTTGCAGTGAGGGAGGAAATATGAAATGAGTGTTGTCTCCCATATTTCTCACCCCCCCACAAACGACAACAAAAAACTCTTCTGTAAATTTAAGGTACCTCTATGAGGAAAAATGATAGCAATACAATAGCTCCTGGGTGGCTAAATTGCAACTCATAGACTATTTGTAGATCCCAATAGGACTATTCAGTATCAACTTCATTCCTAACCCTGGAACAATATTTCAAATGCAAAGCCTTCTTGGAGGGGAAAGCTACATGTTTTTTGTTTTTTTAAAAAATAACATTTGTTCTTTAATGCAGAATTCTTATAGCAGAGCCTCTTAGAATACAGTCCACAGGTCACCTATATTAGAGTCATATGGGGCACTTATTAAATGCAGATTTCTAGGCCCCACCCCAGACCTTCATAATGAGAATCTGCAGATTCCAGAATTCACCAATTTAAACAAGGACCCTAGATGAGCCATAGGCACACAAATGTTTTAGAAACAAGACTTCAAAAACTTAAATTGTATAAGATTTCAAATGGGTAGCCAATCTCACTATAAAATGTATTCATTCATTGTCATGAGTAGGCAACACTAAGGACTCAATTAAAATACCAACAACTCACCAATATACCATTAAATAAAGCCATTTTGGCATGGTAGCTGTTAAGGAATTTTTCTCCACACATCAGTTTTCTATTCTTACCCAAATCAAAGTGGCTGTTTGCTTGATAACAGAGAACCCTTGTTTTCCCTTGTCACAATAATCTGAGAATGTAATAAAGTTAACAAAAGAATAGCCTTCTGGCAGGACACCCAGCAACCCCATCCTCAAATTCCTCCTGAGGCATCTGGGAAGTCCAGAGAAAGTGCCTCATAGACGGCCTCATCTTCCTTCCTTCTCAAGTTTGCTGTAATACTGCTCTGAGACGATCACCGGTGAGTCGTGGCTTCCTACTACTGCACTGCTGATGAAAGCAGCTCTCCAGATGTTGTGGTTTTCTGCCCCCAATGTCCTTAAACCCAGGAGCTCAATTTCATCCTGCTTTTATGCTTCCAGTTCCAACAGACTACCCTGCCAGGGAGGAATACATTCTTCTGCTAGCCCTGTTGGTCCCCTGCATCTGAGGCTTTAAATGGATCTACCTTTTACCTTCAGCGTCTTGCCAGAGAGTAGAGTGATGTGATTCTCCTTTGGACACATCTTCTTCTGCCCAGAAACTGGTCATAAGTCATTCATGGTTGGGTTAGGAGGTAGGGTAAGGAGCTGATGACACTCACATTAATCAGTTTTTCTTACAAAGATTCTTCATTGGGTTAACAATGTCGTCAAGTACATAAGGCTTTCAGCTTTCTTGCTCTGCCATCTACAGCTTGTTGGCTTGTCCTCACGCTGGTTCAGCTCCATGGTTATAGGCTACAGGACAGGATAGCTATAGAAGTGGCAGAAATCAACTACAGATCTAACACCCAAAAGAAGAAGTGGGGTGATTTCTTCCTTTATTTCTGTTTTAATACTGAAAAAATCCCTCCAGAAAATTCTCAGCAACTTGACCACTAATCTCATGGACCAGAACTGCTGGATCACATGCCTACCCTCAAACCAATCACTGTCAAGAAGGATGAGCTAACTTTGTTTTGGAGTTTTGTTGCTTGTTTGTTTTGCTTAGAATATTCAGTATTCTTTTTTTCCTGAGTTAAAGATGAAATGTTAGAAGAGAAGAAAAGAGGTGGGTTTGGGATAGGCAACCAAAAGTCTCTACTGAAAGACTCCTGGTCCTTCATGATAAAAAGCTCTGGAAGACCGATGGAGTTGTTCATGCCCTGATCATTAGCACGTTTATAACCCCTAGATTCCAACTCTGAAACCCCATAATAGCCAGAAGTGCATCTCAGATCTTGACTTACAAAAATGAGGAATTATTTTATTTTTTATTGGTTACCCACAGTCCACAGTGTCTGATTTCTCAATTCATTTCTATCCCCTGCTTTTTTTGTAAAAATTTTTTTTTTAAATAAATACAACTAAAAACTTTTAACAGCTTTTCATGTGGATATAAATAACATAAAGGTTTTTTAAAAAAACAAAATCCTGCAGTTTTTTCTTCCCTGGCTGCTTGAAGTTTGGTTGCCTTCATGAACAACACAGTAACTATCCAGACCAGGAAGTTCATGACCAACGAACAGACTACTTCAGCGGAAACAAATGGACATTGATGACCTTCACCCGGGAAGGCAACAGTATCTAAATCAGAAATTCAGGAAACGTAGTCAGAATGTAAGAAGACCACAACAGATGTCATCTTTGTATTTGGATTCAGAGCCCTTTCTGGTGGTGGCAAGACAACTGGCTTTGGCATGACTTATGATTCCTTGGATCACACAAAGAAAAATGAACCCAAACATAGACTTGCAAGACGTTGCCTGTGTGAGAAGAAAAAGACCTCAACAGAACAGCAAAAGGAGTCCGAGAAGAGAATGAAGAAGGTTGGGGGGACTGCGAAGGCCAGTGCTGGTGCTGCAAAAAGGAAGAGTCAAGATCCTGCAGTGACCTTATCTGTGGGGATTGTGCAGATTTTTCACAAGAGGATTAACAAACTAGGAATTTTTATTTGAAAACAACAACTGTGATTTAAACAAAATACTGGTTATTGATATCTTCTAGGGTTTGTCAATCATTTCAGCCCTGAGCATCGGAACTCTCTTCCTTTTCACAGCCAATGACTTCAAATGTGCAAGTAACATGAGCCACAGATCATAACCTTTGAATGAAAACTGTAAAAGGTACACCCTCTGCCTCAGTCCTGAAGGGAAGATATGTCCTCAAGAAGGATGGGAGGGGCGGGGAAGGAGGGAAGGATTCCTCCAAACCTCATAAAAGAACAACTGCAACCAACTATTCAAGTTCATCAGAACAAAGTGTCAGGAACAGAACATTACAAATTTTGTTGATATTTACTCTAAAACCTACTTTCCCCAAAGCTTCCATGTGTTTCTTTATTTGGTTTTATTTCTACGACTGGCACTCACAGCAGCAGATGTGGGAGCAAAAATGAAATCAGAAGGACTTTGGTATTCTGGAGTAATCGCTCTTCACTGCATTAGTGGGAGAAAGCAGATTGTAGCTAGGATAAGAGCAGTGTAAATAATTTTAAGTGTGCAGTAGCACACAGCATCAATTTAAATGACCTGGTAACTCGGTACTGTCCCAGGCAATTATTTCCTAACCCGGATTTATGTCACGTGTTGTCAAAAAGCAGTCCAAACCTTAGACACAGATACACATTTAGATACGTTTCCAAGTTGCTCTTCTCAATTGAAAAAGACCTTTGTATTTCTTGTAAAATGCAGAAAGGCTGTTTTCCCTTTCTCTTCTTCAAGTTTAATAACCCTCAGTGATGTCAGAGAACAGTTCACCCATTTCCAGTCATTTAAGTATTTTTTTAAGATGCACATGCAGATTTATTTGAAAAGTATCTAAAATGATGACATCATTAATCATTATAAATATATGAATGAAATAAAAAAGTCTTACACTTTTATTTTTTATGATATCCTTCATATAGGTCTAAAACTATCCCTGGTCTGGGCTTTTAGTGGAACTGCAGAAGAAATTAAAATATCTTGGTTCCCCTCCCATCCTCCGCACCTTGAGTTTCTTTCTGGGGAAGCAGCAAGACTCGGATTCACATAAGGAACCGCATGTTAATGCCATAGCCTCAGATTGTCTGGGTCAGTGCCAAGGAGCGCATCAGAGTTTGTAATGAACCTCCCATTGAGAATCAGTCAGCCTTTTGACTTCACATTTACGGCCCCCCTGCCCAACATTACATTTCAGGACACTTGGAATGCTGAGCACAGTGGCTGCGCATCCTAGTCGCAGGTGCTCAGATGCGTTGCTGGATTTTCCTTCTCATTCCGCAGCAATGTGCCTCATGAACCTGAGGTTTAAACTTGGTTGTCATTTTGGCAACAGAGCTGCCAGCAAAAAGCTGATCTAACCCTTTCATTTGCTCTTCATCTCTCTCACTTACAACCTGCCAAACTAGAATCAGACCTCTGGGACATTCTTAGTGGGACTCTGAGCTAAAGAATAGAACCTATCCACGAACTACTATAGTTCATAGTATAAAGAAGGGAAGGCTGTGTTCTCAAGCTTTTTCTCTTTAGCTTCTCCAACTTTTTTTTTTGGTCACTGTTTCTTAATAGCCTGTTTTGGTTTTCTCTAAAGTCCATCTCATGAGCAATCTCCTCCAAATCCTCCTCCATCTTATTTCGTTAATTGTGATGAGATAAACTTATTTATCTTTCCCATTCTTTTTCCTTCTTGGAGATTAGACATAAAAATCAGGTTAGCAATCAGGGAATTTGGTAGTGCAGATCAAATGAGAAGAGAAACAGAAAGCCTAGCTATGCAAAAAAGAGATTTATTTTGGCAGCGTAAAACTATTCCATGGTTTTACCAATCATCCACTTGCAGCATCCTAAGTACTCCCCCACCTCCATAAATGACACTCCTACCCACAAATAGTTGTTAACTTGTGCCAGAAACTTGAGAAGAAGAGGAAAGCCCCGAGGAGAGAAATGCAGGGAGTCAAATAGACATTGGCCATAGAGAGAGAGGGGTAACTAACTGCCTAGTGACCACAGGGTAAAAGTGGGAGACAATTCTGAGAGAAGAGAAGCCATTCCAAAACTCTAACCCCTGTGGATGATTATGGGACAGAAATTGTGTCTCAAAGTGCAGAACAATTTGTATATCCTCTGTATTCTCTGTGAGTACTTGACTAAAAGCTAGGATGTTAAAAGAAAAGAAAGAATGGTACCACCCCTCTTATCTATTAGTAAAGGATAGTACTGGGGTTATTCTAAATTGCCTCCAATGTTCATATTGAATGGAAGCCTAAAAGGGCTTGCCACTCTAAACATTATGAAAGAAGTTTGTCTCTTCACCTTAAACACATAGATCAATTTCTGCATGAAGCTACTTCATTATCTCAATCAATGAATTCAAAAGATGAAACTCAGATAATGTATTATTTCTCTGCCCAAAGGATGTGTTGGAACAAGTCATCATAGTCAGATTACTCATTTGATTATAATACACTGCCTGGCAGTGCCTAAAAATTAGTACTTCAAAAGAACAATTTGGGGGTACCCTTGCCTACATCACTACATGTGTAAAGCTCTCTGGAAACGGAAAGGCTGGCCCTGAGCCTTCAGACCTCACCAGGTCTTAGTTTGCTTTTTCTGACAAAGATTCTTTGCACCCATGGAATTATAATTAATTTACTGTCCATGGACATATAAATTCTAGGAAATGAGAAGTTTAATTAGAAGAAAATTTGAGAGCAAAGCCTTAAAAGTTATGGCAGAGATGCCATTGGGTTCAGCTCATTGCCTCTTATGCTGTTGTTTTTTGCCACAGTTGTTTTTCTGTGTATAATACAGCAAGATTATAAACCCCCAAAATAAAGCAAGGAATCATGGGCTTTTAAAGCTAGCAGTGATCTTATTGATTATCTTGTTTAAAACTTTATTTTACAGAATAAAAAAACAAAAACAAAAAACAAACAGGCACAGAGCCAGCATGCTTTTATTCACTGACAAATTTTTATTTAGCCCCTACTGAATAGCTGTCATTGTTCTAGTTCCTGGGACTAAAGTTTTAAACAAAACACTCTAAGTTTCTGTCCTCATGACACATCCAACTGAGGAGTGAAGAAGTGTGGGTAGTGATGGGCACTGCTAGGAAGAGAAAGTAAAAGTAATAGGACAAAAGTGGGAACTATTCTAGATATGACAAAAACACTCTGAGGGGGTTTGAGCAGACACCTGACAGATGTGAGGGACAAGCTATGTGATATCTTGGGGGAGGAGTTCCAGGCAGAGGGAAAAGGAAATGCAGAGACTTGGAGGTGAGAGGATGACTGAGAGACAGCAAGAAGTGCGGTTGGAACTCTGAGCAAGAGGGAGTGTGTGAAATTGTTAGCAGTGAAAGGGCTCCAGAATGTTACTGGCGACTGGACCTCTTGTTCAGCAACCTCAGTATTTGAGTTCTGGCTAAGAAAGAATTCAGAGCTAAGACTCAAATACAAGCAAAAATTTACTTAGAGAGTCACAGAGGTAGAAGAAGTGCTCCGTGAAAGAAGTGAGCCAGCTGAGCTTCATGAGTTCAGGAAATAAGTTACAAAGGCAAAAGAAGGGCCCTTGGAGCTTAGGAAAAAGAAAAGCAGGGAGAACATGCCTGGGGGGAGAAGAGGAAGGGCTCGGTTGTGTTGCAGAATGGAAGAGAGCTTACCCTGGGGAAAGATGGGGGTGGAGAAAGACAAGGGCATGCTGTGCTGGGTCCTCAGTCCTGAGGGTTTTTATCTGCTCTCTTAAGGCTGGGATCTTAGGGGAGGTCCCAGGAGAGAATCTCAATAGAATATTCAGCAGCTTTCCATATGTGTCCTTTTAGGGTGGTGGTCTCTACTGATTGGTGGGTGCCAGGGCAGAGGTCATTAGTCATGGAAGCTGGTCCTGATGGCAGCCATGGCATGGCTCCTCCTGGCCTTACTGCTTTTCTGGGCCTGAAGCTGAAACACAACTGAAGCCTAGCTGTTATCTCTAGGGCTTAATGATTAAGGCAGTGATCACAGAAGGCTTTATTGAGTAAGTAAAAATGTCAGCAAAGTGCACCTTGACTAAACAGTGGCCTACAGAGCCCAGGTAAGATGTACCATTGTCTCCATTTGTTAAGAGAAGTAGTGGCTGTGCTCCTGAACCGCTGGGGCTCTGAATAGGATCTTTGTGGAAGGAACTGTCGTATTTCAAGTCAGAGGTCAGAGGAAAGGGAAGAAGATTCATAGAACAGTATGTGAGCTATCGGCAGAAAGAAGGAGCAGACTGATGGCCTGTCCTCTAGTTCAAAGGATTCAGAGCTGAAAGTCTTATTTAACAAGATTATCTGTTAGAAAGCAAGGCCCAAGGAATCACTATATTTACTCAAGGATCAGTATCATAGTGTTCCTTTTGCAGAGCCACACTGGACCCAAAGGAGACTGTCTAATATTGCGCAGAAACAGGATAACTTGGGAGTGCTTAGATTTGGGGTGCCTAGCAGCGCCTCTTAGATGGGTGACTCCATTTCCTGAGTTGCACTGCATATGTTTGAGAAAGTACTAGATGGGAGATGTGGGCAACACTGGCATGGTATTATGTACAATTTCAGACTTACATATCCAGTTATTTGATCTACATGAAGAAGCTGTGAGATGGATAAGACAGCTAAAATCATCCCCGCTTTTCAGATGAGGAAGCAAGACCCTCAGTAACTGGTGGGGAAAGGATTCAACACAGGGGATTCATTTAGAGCTCATGCCAAGGAAAAGCATGTCAGTGCCACCACTGACTTGGTGAAATAGCATCAGGCATCCCAGGAAGCCAAAGCTGCTGTCAGCTGCCCTCCTACCCCTAGCCCCCAATATACTTAAACCAAATCATAATAAAAGGAACCAGCAGCTGGCACTTTTGAGAGCCAACTCTGGAGCCCTCTCAGAAAAAAACTTATTTCTAGGTAGAGTTTATTGTTTCTCTTTTTAAAAATTTCTATTTGCTGTTTATTTTTAAGTTACATTTCTAAGTGAAATATTTTAAAGTAAAAAATTGGGATAAACTATGCCAAATTACAGAAAAAAAGCATGCCTTGAACAATGTGCAGATTTTTAAATTTTTCAGTTTTGCCTTCCTGGCAGCTGCCTGTGAGGCACGATGTGACCAAAAACACCCAGTTCCACAGACACCGGTATAGCAGCCCATTCCACACCTCCAGATCCCGGGTCCCCCATCAGCTGGCAGGAGCAGAGGTGATGCATTAATTATACTATGCAGTGCTGTCACATTGATGATCATTTGTCACTGCTTAGTACATCACAGTCATTAAATACACACTGTCCTCACAAAAGCTGGTGGGTAAGACTATTCACGTTTCCCAACTAGGAAGCTGAGGCTCAGTGAAGGTAGCTTGCCTAGAGACAGACGGCTTCCAACAGGCTGATGCTAACAGCACACCTTTTGCCTGCCCCGTCCTAGTCCCTCTGAACTTCAGGCTCCCCCAAACAGTCCATGCACTTCCCTCTGAGGGTAGCAAATGAAAATTCTGTTGTGTTAGGAAAGACTCAACCTAAACTGCTTCCTACTCAGAGGTTGGATTAGAATAGACACATCTTCTTGAATTCTTTCAGAACTAGCGTGAAAGGAGCATTCTGCAAAGGTGAAGAAGACCTGAGCTCACAGGATCAAATTTGCTTCTTACTCTTGACCGCAAAGTCCCTCAACCACCTGAGGCCACCTCCATTTCTTCCTCTGTCAACTGGGAACTGTGGGGGATGCTGTGTCCAATCTCTTGGGCTGCAGTAGAACTAAAAATAGGAATAAAAGTGTGTCTTGTCAACTGAAAACTCCCTACGGATGGGGTTAGTGTAAATTTTCTCATCTAAAAGAAAACAATGCTGCCAAAGTGGTAAATTCTGCTCGAGGAGTTGACCTCTCCCTGCCACGTCTAATAACTCGACAGCAAAGGAAATGGGTTTGTGCAGCTGAAGGCACAGAGAAAGGACCATGTTTTCCTTAAGTCACAAGGAGGGCCTGACTCTGCTGGCGCTGCCAGCATGTGCCGAGGTGTCTCTGAGCTCGCTCAGCAGCAGGTGTTGGCGGGCTGGTGGGGATGGAGAGCGAGCCGCCCCCGCGCCCCCCGTTTGCCTGTCTCTCACTTGTCAAGGCTTTTGACAGGCATTTTGCAGTTCTCTGTCACACTAGCTTGGCTACACAGCATGCTGCTTAAAGCAACCCAAGTCTAGGAACTCTGAGAATTCCCCCTTAGAGTTTCTGCCTCATGACAAGCCTGGGTCTGAGTATTGGTAACCCATCCTCTTGACATGCGTGTGTTATGTTCATTCTCCTGGTGGGCAGCGCACAGCTCCACAGTCTGCCCCACTGGTGATTGAATTTTGCTCTGGGTAAAATATCAGGCTCGATTTCTGTGCCTATTTAATAAGATCTAAAATGTCTCTTGTTCCTGTGTATCTGGTGGGTAACCCTTCCTTATGTCCAAGTCACTTGTTAAAGTGTCTGTCTCTCCCACTAGACTCTCAACTTCTTGAAGCAGGGATCCTGCAATATTCCTAGCACACCTCGCAGAGTGCCTGGCCTATGACAAAGGCTGACAAATGCATATGGAACCGAATCTCACTACAGTGCATTGGAGGTACCTGGAAATGGTATTGCCCCTGAAGGAAATGAGGCCTGATTTCTTCGAGTTATCAAAACATTTTTGGCGATAACAAGACCAGAATCTAGGGCTTGCACCGGTAGTGGCTTCTGGTTCCAGGCTTCATGGCTATTTCTGTAGTTGGCCATTACAGTGAGGAAGTGACCTTCTGGGTTTTATTATGTCCACTCAGATACACACACACACACACACACACACAGAGGACCACCATGACCACCACGACCACCATGACGACCAATCCTAATCTTTCCTTGACTCTCCCTATTTTTTTGAATGCCTGAGCAGTTATGCAGGCTAGGAAAGGGAAGCCACATTTCACGCTTCAGGGAGTAATCTGATCATGAGAAAGTCAGGAAGGACTCCTTCCCTCCTGTAGAGTTGTTTGGACAGGTGTACTGATGGGGGTGAGGGGGTGCTAAATATCTGTGAAGCATCAGGCATTTGTAGCTTCAAGATGCTTGGAAGTGAACCTGCAGGAGCAATGGTCTGATCTGTGACAGCTTCACACGATCATTATAGTGGATGCATTTTCAGATTTCTCTTCATTCCCCACTACTATCTCTGTCCTTAGAATTGGACAGTGTATCTCCTTTATACAGAGAGAGAATCTTAGTGCTGAAAAGGCATTTAGAAATTACCTAGTCTGGTCTTCTGACTTCACAAAGGGTAATATTTATGTTCTAAAGGTTAAGTGACTCGCTCAAGAGCGTTTTAGGAGCTGGTAGCAGAACTGAGATTAGAACCTATTTCTCATGGCTTCAGTCAGATATTCTTTCTACTACATTAAAGCTGAGCTCTGCTGTACATACATCAATCAGATTCAAGTACACTAGAGGTTCTGAAATTTAAGTGTTTTTAAAAAATATTTCAATTACAGTTGACATTCAATATTATTTTATAATAGTTTCAGGTATACAGCAATAGTGATTAGACATTTATATAATTTACAAAGTGATGATGCCCAGTAAGTCTAGGACCCACCTGGCACCATACATAGTTATTACAATATTATTGATTATATTTCCTATGCTGTACTTTAATTCCCCATGACTATTTTTTAACTATCAATTTGTACTTCTTAATCCCTTCACCTTTTCATCCATCCCCCCAACACCCCTTCCATCTGGCAGCCATCAGTTTGGTCTCTGTATCTATAAGTCTGTTTCTGTTTTGTTTATTTTGTTCTTTAGCTCCTGCATATAAGTGAAATTATATAATACTTGTCTTTCTCTGTCTGACTTATTTCACTCAGCATAATACCCTCTAGGTCCATTCATGTTGTCGCAAATGGTAAGATCTTTTTTTTCATGACTGAATAATATTCCACTGTATATATATATAACACATCTTCTTTATTCAGTTGGCTATTGATGGGCACCTAGGTTGCTTCCATATCTTGGCTATTGTAAGTATTGCTGTAATAAACATAGGCATGCATATGTCTTTTTGAATTACTGTTTTGAATTTCTTCAGATAAATACCCAGAAGTGGAATTGCTGGGTCATAAGATAGTTCTATTTTTAATTTTTTGAAAAATCTCCATATTGTTTTCCATAGTAGCTGTACCAGTCTGCATTCCCACCAACAGTGCATGAGAGTTCCCTTTTCTCCACATCCTTGCCTACACTTGTTGACTTATTGTTGACAGCCATTCTGGCAGGTGTGAGACGATATCTCCTTGTAGCTTTAATTTGCATTTCCCTGATGATTAGTGATGTTGAGCATCTTTTTGTGTCTATTAGCTATCTTTATGTCCTCTGTCCTCTTTGGAGAAGTGTCTATTCAGGTCTTCTGCCCATTTTTTAAATTGGATTGTTTGGTTTTTTGGTGTTAAGTTGTATGAGTTTGTTGCATATTTTGGATATTAACACTTTATTGGTTATCTAAAGGGTTAAAATAACCAGAATTTGTTAATAGATCACAAGTAAAGAATGAGAATAAAGACACTCGTAGATAATACCATAGTTCCTAGCTTGGCCAGCTGATGAGATAAAAATGTTATGAACAGAGATAGGAAACAGAGGAGGCAAAGTAGGTTGAAGAAAGATAAGTGCATCTGGGACAAGTTGGAACTCTGCTGTGTGAAGACAGGCAGGTGGGAACCCCTGCTGTGGCTGGGAAATGGGGTCTGAGGTTCAGGAGAAAGATTAGTGGAAAGTCATGGAAGGGTATGAGCCTGCTCAGGGAGAAGTTCTTGTTCTAGATTAATGTGTAATTTGCTGTCAGAGTGATAAATGATATAACCTCAATTATTTTAAAAAAGGAAACCAAGAGATTAATGATATATGTTAAATTAAGGGATAACCAAGGAAAAATGGAAAATCAGGATTTAAAATTTCCAGTTTTGATACCTGGACACTTTGAGAGGGATGATAAAAATAGATGACCATAGCAAAAATATTTCCCAGTTCCCAATTAATACTCTTCTCTAAGCCACTACTGGTTTAGCACTTGAGGCCTAGGGAAATTCTTACCTGCTCCAAGCCTGTTAGCTCATCCGTAAAGCAGGGTTCACTCAACATAATGCTTGGCACATAAGAAGGGTGCTGTCACTTTTTAAATTTTAGCAGAGAACAATTTTGCTAGAAAACAGACAATAAAAACTACCCAAGAAAACTACTATTGAAAGAATAGGGAAAACAGTAACTGTAAAGACAAATGCTATTCAGATGGATGCTTACTGCTACTTCCAGGATACCCACAATGGCGGTGTGTATTTGGTCTGATATGCCACCTATTATTACTATGATTCTGCATAAACATTTCTTGTATTATTTTTCTATTGCTGTATAACAAATTACCACTAACTTGGCAACTGAACACAAATGTATTGTCTCACAGTTTCACAGCATGACGAGATACTCTACTTAGGGCCTCACTGGGCTGAAACCACCGTTTTGGCTGGGGCTGTAGTTCTTGGTTCTCATAGGGCCCTCTTCCAAGCTCATGGGTTGTTGGCAGGACTCATTTCCTTGCAGTTGTAGAACTGAGGTCCTCATTTTCCCTTTTAGCAGTTGGCTGGTGATGACTCTCAGCAAATGCAGGCTGCCTGCAGTTCCTAATCACTGGCCCCCATAGGCAGTTCACAACATAGATGTTGGTTTTCTCCCAGGCCTGGGATGGACTTCTCAGGCATTCAGTTCCCCTCCTGCTTCTAATCTCTGACTTCTCAGGTAGGTCTCTGACCTCTAGGCCAAGATTTAATAGGCTTCTGGATATTGTCCCTATCTTAAGGTCAACTGATCTGGGACATTAATTTCAAAATTCCTTCACAGCATGGTGTTTGATTGAATAACACTATGTTATTCAATCAATAACTTGTCTTTAGAGAAAAAAAGACATCACCTTTGTCCTGCAATGCAGGACGTGCACTTAGTACCCCTGTTATCTTCCGCGTTGTTGGGGATGAAGCGGGGTGAGCAGGATAATCAGGCTCAAGAATCAATGGACTATTACTTAGCATTGTAAGAACACCAACTTAATTATGATTTATGGGAGAAAATGGGTGTACACTAGGGGTCTGGGAACCTGGGGGTCATTTTAAAAATCCTGCTTACCACATTCCTGAAGTACATGCAAGTCAGTCACAGGACTAAGCAGTGACTTTTAGTGGCATTGCTGCATTTAACATTTGCCCTTTGGGCTATTTCTCTACACTCTATTAACATTTGAATGACACGTTGCTGAATATCTCTAAGGCACAGAGACATGCATTTGAAAGAATGACATATTTCCTCTGGGTGCTCTTAGGATACCTCTGAATGATGTGAAATTATAGGTCTTTCACCCTTGACTTTGTGCCCCTAACACCTATATAATCATTGAGTCAAGGCAAGGATTTATCTTCATTAAAAAAGAGTTTTCAACTCAAAATTGCTTAGTTCCTGACTTTAAGATTTGTGAAGTGTCTGATCACTGTAGTCCAAGCAATAAATCAGTTGAGGCCAAGGCTGGTTTGAGGGGGTACTTGAACATATGCTTGTCCTGAACATATATTTAATTTAGGAGCAATATGTTTTATATTGTCAAATCAACTGGCTTCATTCAAGAGGCCCCTAATTCAGACAGTGGCAGGCTGAGGAACCAGTAATAAAAAGGAGTGAGGAGCACATGCTGAATGAACTGAGGGTGGAGTTGAAGTATAAATTATGGCTGAGATGCTTAACCTGTAGGGCCACCAGGAACAGCTGTCTCTGCAGCTGGACTCAGCCAGGTGAAATTCCAGAACCTTTTAGACTGATCTGTATTTGGAACACTCCAATGCTGCCAACAACAGTTGTCTCAGCAATTGGTCTAGGGAAAGCAAGACCCATCATCTCTCCCCCAACACACAGCAAGATCCGATGGTCAATTTATACTTGAGTCCTTTAATATGTTCAGACATGCTGTTAGCTGGTCACAGGATTCTAGACTAGTCAATGCAATATAGGAAAGAAACAAGAGATGGTATAATGATTTTCTTGATCATCCTGAGATACCTACATTGACAGTAGGTAAAGGTTGAGCTAACAGGTATCTTGGACATCATAAAAAATGTCAACGTTCACATGTATGTGCACATTTTGGTTTGTGTTACTAGGAAAACTGTAAGTACATTTTAAATTACCCATTTTTTTACTTTTTCTCTTCTCTCTTTGCTAAAGGTAATTATGAGTCTTTATAAACTCTCATCTCCATGCAGTTTAGATTCTAAAGCCCATAAATCACAATTAAGTTGGTGTTCTTACAATGCTAAGTAATGCTCCATTGATTCTTGAGCCTGGTTATCCTGCTCACCCTGCTTCATCCCCAACAACGCGGAAGATAACGGGCACTAAGTGCATTGCAGGACAAAGGTGATGTCTTTTTTTCTCTAAAGACAAGTCATCCCTAAAACAAACAGGATCTCTGACTTAGCACTGGTAGAAATCAAATTTTGCCATACGCTTCAAAAGAAAAACAACTTTTAACTACAAATTCTAACTTATTTTGGGGTGGATGAGGGGTAGTTATTCCCATGTAACTGCCTATAGACATGATAGAACAATACTTTGCTTACACATAAAGGGCCCCAAGTTGGAAAGAATGAGATATACTCTGGCAATATATATGGTGAGCAGGGAAGTTTATTTGGGAAAACATCTCATTTCCTTGCAGTAGAAATTCTGAGAAAGATGCTAAAATTGCTACATTAAGTTATTCTATTTATCCAGTAGGGCAAGTAAGTTAGATCTGTATTTTTGGTTTAACCTAAGAAAGTGTTGAGACTACCAGCTGTCCATCAGAATGGCTTGCCTTTTAAAGCAGGAATAACTTGCCTTCATTGATATTTTAGGGGATAAATGATCATGTATCTTGGACCCTCAAGGAGGTATCCTGCTTTGGGTCCTCTATGGTCCCCTCCAACTTAGTATGTCTATACTTATTAAAATCACATGAGTTGTGCATTTCACATAAACACCTTGTTATCTATGTTGACATGTCTTTCTCAATTGCATAGATAATATATAGCATCACCCATACCATGAACTGATACAGATAATGCAAGAGTATTGCTGTCATTTGTGAGGCTTAACAGACAGGCATTTCTACATAGTACTAGAAAAAGTAACAGCCCTAAAGGTACCTGTTCAACAGCATCATTCAAAACACACACCATGATTGGGAGCTGCATTCAAGAATGTATTTCTGCTCTGAAAAATAGTTACATACAGCTTTATAGAGAAGTCAGGGTATATCAGAAAGAAAAAAAGAACTGGTAGGAAGCACAGACTTCTCTTAGATATAAACTAACTTAAAGTCCTTATCTCAAGCATCTCAATTTCATCACAGAAACATATGCAGTGCTTGTGGGGGAAAAACTTTTTTTTTTTAAATTACAAAAGGTATTGAATTTCTCTCAAATACTTAGGCATTTAAGTCTATTATTGTATGTTTATGTTTATGATTACCTGTTCCATAAAGGTGATTCTTCTCTCTTTGGAACCATCCCAGTTCTGAAGGACTAGAACAAAAACACCTAGAAAAGAACAAATCTCAGCTCTGTCACTGACTTGCTGAGTGGCCCTGGGCCAATCACTAGGACTCATTTTTTTAATCCTCACCCGAACACCTTTTCTCCATTGCT
This sequence comes from Miniopterus natalensis, assembly GCF_054644295.1. NCBI lineage: Eukaryota > Metazoa > Chordata > Mammalia > Chiroptera > Miniopteridae > Miniopterus > Miniopterus natalensis. The sequence continues at coordinate 28,323,050 of NC_142092.1, read as the reverse complement.
TTTCAGAAAGAGTGGAAGGGAGGGGGAGAAGGAGAGGGGCGAGAGAGAAAGGGAGAGAAAAACATCGATGTGAGAGAAACACATCAATTGGTTGCTTCTCAAATGCCCCCCCAACCAGGGCTGAGCCTGCAACTGAGGTACATGCCCTTGGCTGGAATCAAACCCAGGACCTCTTGGTCCACGGGCTGACGCTTTAACCACTGAGCCAAACTGGCCAGGGCTAAGACACTCTTAAGGTTCACTTACCACCAATCAAACAACAATCTCAGAGTAGGTGTGAGGCTCTTATAAGGTGACACATTTGATAATGATTTGGGAAATATGAGCAGTACACAGACACAGATATAGTTTTACATAATTCTGCATATTCCTTGATGCCTATCCAGAGTTAGGTTAATGAACAAGTGTTGACCCATTATGACAGAAGTAAAAAGAACTTACTTTAGTTCATTTTCCCATTTGGTTTATCCTTTCCTCTTTTTAAAAACTTACTGAATTCAGAGAAAGAGCAGGATAAAGGAACATTAATTTACTATTCCATTTAATTATGCATTCATTGGTTCTTATATGTGCCCTGATCGAGGATCTAACCTGTAATCTAGGCATATCGGACGATGCTCTAACCAACTGAGGTACCCAGCCAGGGCTTTTCTTTCTTTCTTTTTTTAAATTATACTCTCCTTCCCCAGGTAAGACAAAGAAACTGTTCTGTTCTTTGAGGAATTTATTGGTCCTTGTGGAGCCCTAGAAGGCCACAAACACTCATGGCCAAAGAATGCCAACTAATGTTTGTCTTTTCAGTCTTGTAATATCTGCAGAACTGAAGTATGTCAGTGTCCATGTGTCTGTCCAGAACATCCATAAGTCCCATGCTTGCTCTGTGTGTCACGGGGACAGGGACGGATGACAAATTCACTGGTGGTACTTTCAAGCAACGCGGAAGGCCTTCCCTTTGGGGTCTGACAGGATGACTACACCCCAACAAGCAATGCCTAGGGAAAAACAACAGTACATTATGTGGATGTTGCATTTTAGTTTACCAAGCGCTTTCATATATGCCATTTTATTTAACACTCACAACACTCCTAGAAGATACAGAAAAGTGAAGCTCAGAAAAGGGGAAAAAAAGTTAAGAAAAAAACCCACCCTTTTACCTCAACAAGCTAGAAATGAACTTAAAGGGAACTGATGTGGAAAACCTAAGATAGGAAAACCTAAAATACGCTTCACATAATTGGTTTGAAGAGCTAAAAGAATCACTACATTTTACAGGACATCTTGACCATCACTTAGTATAGCTACAGATAAGGACTGTGGGCCACAAAACCTAGTGGCATACCTAGTACGTGGGCGTTGAACCCTGGTCTACAGTCTGACTTAACAGCCCAAGTTCTACGTTAAGAGCCCTTTCTCAGGCTTTCTCCAGTACCGGGAGGAAAAACATAGGCTTTCATGCCAGATAAACCTACGAGTAAGGCTAGCTGTGCCACATCCCGCGTGTCTGACTTGGAACAGGATTCTTTCTTCTCTGTGTCTTAGTTTGCTCAGCAGTAAATTGGGACCACTATCTGTAACAGCTATTGATAAGATTAAAAAGACTGAGGCTAATAGGAGTTCTCAAACTGATTTTAAAAAACAGCGTTCCAAAACCTTTCACCGCCCCTGCATCCTGTTCGGAGCGGCTCCCCCCAGCCCAGCCCGAGCGCCCCGCCCCCGCCCCCGGGCCTGCGCCTCTCCTTCCCCTCCGCAAGGGCCCGGCCCCGACTCTCACTGATGCCGAAGACCATCTGCGCGATTGTCCCTGGACCGGGGGGGTATCCCAGCTTCATGGGCTTCCGTGCAACCCAGTACACGTACCCGCCCGCCCATATCAGCCCCGCCCCGGAGACCACGCGACAGCTCCAGCAGTTGTTAAATAAGGGGGGCTGCTCTGGGGACCTCGGGGCTTCGGATGTTTGGAGGGGCGCAGGGTTGGCGGGAGGGGCGGCCTCAGGAGGCGCGCCGACCTTGACCGTCTCCAGAGGCTGGGACGCAAAAGAACCCATACTCAGGAACTCAGCCTCAGTACTAGCAGCCTTCGGAACTGAACTGACGTCAAAGGCATGGCCGGAAAGCGAGGCGTCGGCGCGCGGCACCGCGGCGCCTGAAGGCCCCTGGGAAATGTAGTTCCGGCCCGCGTCGGGAGAGGACGGGGGAGGGAGGCGGGGCTGCGCTCGCGGATGCAGCGGTCAGCGCCTGAGGCTTGCCAGAAGCGCTCCCCGCCCCACCCGGCCCAAATCCTCTTAGGAGACTGGCCTACCCAACTCCCCAAATGTCTCAATTCTGAGAAACCCAGACTTCTCCTCTAAGGAGTTTCTCATTGCCAGCAAGAAAAGGGAGTGAGACCTTGGGCACTTCACCTGTGTGGAGGCATGTGACTGTGACTCTAGAGCTGAGTTTTATATGTGCTTAACTATGTGCTGGACGCCTTTGCTAAGCGATTGTCTGTATTGTGCCATTTAATCTTCCCAACCCAAGGCGGTATCAATTTCCTAAATTGGTTCAGTGACGTAATCATCGTTGAAACTCGTGTCTGTGGAAACAGTATAATTTCTTAAATGATACCTGTGCATATTGTAAAGGGACTACGCAAATATAATAAAGGTCTTAAAAATGGGTTTGAATTACCTGGACAAATACTTTCAATTTCTCTTTAGCTCTTTTTCTTAACATCACGATCTCAGTTTCTTCATACCCACGGTATCGTTCCTGCTTTGAGGTCGCTGGAGAAAATTCAACTCAAAATCGGGCCAGCAGATTTGAGGCGTTAATAAAGGATCTGTGCTTACAGGTTTTCCGTGAGCCTGGACTCCTAATTCTGACTGCTGCCTTGCCTGCGACGTCTCATCATCCACTCCCAGCTTGTTCGCCTTCCGTTCCCTTCGGGTGGAATCGGGTGTGTGTTTCTTGGGCCGAGTTGCTCAGAGAGGACTCCAGAGGAAGGCATTTCGGGTTCAGAGGTGGTTTCTGTTAGAGGAGATAGGTGAAAATAGGATTAATTTCAGGTTTGAAACTTTCTCCTTTAGAATGGCTTAAAAATTAACAAGGTAAAAATCAGTTCACTAATTTCACTTTTTAAAACATGATTTTGAGAAGACAAAAAAAAAAGACAAAAAAAAAGATATGGATAAATAGAAAAGAATAATAGAAGAAAATAACTTAGTGAGAAAGCTGGTTTGGTCTGATGCTTAATTTTAACACCCTCCCCCCCCCCCCCCCCCTTTTCCTCACACACGAGTCACTGTGTATAGTAGAAAGACAGAGGTTTGGGAAATTTGGGTTCTATACCTGGCTCTGTCACTATGAGACAGCCATATGACAATTTTTATTCTCTCTAGCTGTAATTACCTCATGTTTGAAATAAGGAGATTTGGAATAGGTGATATCTAACATTCTTTTCCTAACTTGAAAATTCTTTTATTTATTGAGAATCTCTCTTCAGATAGTGCCATATCAAATAAATATAATAGTATTTCACTTAGAGATTCATCACTTATGGCTGCTGCTTCTTGCTATGCCTGTTAAAACATTCTATAGTGGATGTGACTTCTCCTTATTTATGTGAAAGCATATCATTATTTGGCAGTGTTACCAAACATTTTGCTTACACACCTCTATGAATAAAAAATATTGAGCACACAATAGCATTTATGTATGCCTGTTTATTACTTAGAAATTATATATTAATATACTATTTTATTATAAGACTAAGAAAAAATAATAGAAATTGAAATTCCAACATTTTTTTACATCCCACTATCTGGAATTGTGCATTCCCCTGGATGCCATAGTTATTTGACATATGACTTTACTAATTTATATGTAATTTAAAAGTTTATCTGTTTTTAGTGTGCTTGTTACAGTTAAGAGTGCATGGAAAGGACATGTTTAATTCTCCAAACAAATACTATTAAAATAGCCCATAACATATTTTCCAAGTAACAGGCAAGTTTTTATTTTAACCACTGTTTTTTTAAAGTAATTCCAAAAGATGCACTGCTTCTCTTATGATTGTCTCCAATGAATGATTTTAAGATTTTTTTGTTATTGTGATAGCCTTCCAAAATTCAACAGTGGCTTCTATGGAACCCACATTTTAGAACTGCACATAGTACATGTTGAAATGGAGGTGTATTGTTTGGAAAATTATTAGAAAAGTTAGGATATCTCTTGAGATAAATAAAATCATAGGGTCTGAGGCCAATAAAAACAAGCAAAACTATAATTGGAGGAAGACATGTGCGTTTTGCTGGAAGTAAAAAGGAGGACAAGGTTGAAACCTAACTTTACGTTATTATTTCTGTTGTATTTATTCATTTTACTATTTATCTCTATAGTTCATTTTGGCAATTATGACTCACAGGCCTTATTACCTTTCCTATTAATTTTTAAATTTTAAAAATGAAAAAGGCAAAAGAAGATATATACTAAAAAGTGTCCTTCACACTGCTCTCCCCCAGCCACCCAGTTCCCCTTCCCTAACACAGCCAGTCTTATCAGTGTCTTATGTATATTTTTAGAAATGTCTGTGTATATATGTGTATTGCTTCCTCCAATAATTTTGGAGATCATTCCATATTAGTCGTATTAACTGGGCTCATATTGATAGACATTAATAGACTGTTTAGGCTACTTCCACTCTTTTACAAATAGTGCTACAGTAAATAGCCTTGTGCATACATCATATAATAAGCACATAATTATATCTTAGAATATGTTTCTTAAGGGTGGGGCATTTATTACCTTGATGTACATTACTAATTGCTTTTCACAGAAGTCATACCAATTTATACTCTCACCAACAATTATGAAAACCTGTTTCCTCACCCCGTTCCTCCACATGATTATTGAACTTTGATCTCTGCCAGTCTTACAGGTGAAAACGGTTTAATTTTTTTTCTTATTTGAGTGAGCTTCTTAATATATGTTTAAGAGCAATTCATATTTCCTTTTCTGTGAACTTTCAGTGTATTTTGCCTATTTTTTTGTTGGATTGTCTTTTTCTCATTGACTTCTAAAAACTCTTTGTACATTAGTGAGATTAACCTTATGTCTGTGATATAAGTTCATAAGTGGGGTCCTCCCAATTTGATATTTGCCTTTTGACTTTGCTTGTTGTGCTTTTTACCATGCACATATTTTAAACATGTAATTGTGTATGTCAGTCTTTTATGGCTTCTGAGTTTCATGTCATAAATAGAAAGGTCTTCCACTTTCTATGGTTTCCTACGGTATTTGGATCTTTTTGTCCCCATGCTTCAAAGTTTAATACATTTGGAATTTATCTCATTATTAGGTGTGAGGAATAGAACCAGGCCTTTTTTTCATTTTCTTCTATCTGACTCATTTTTCTCAACACTATTTGTTAAGTAATTCACCTTTCCCCCACATATTTGCAATGCCACTTTTTCTAAAATGCCATAGACAGGTGAATGTCTATTACTGGACTTCATACTCTGTTCCATGAGTTGTCTGCTTATTCATGTGACATTATTACACTATTTTAATTACTGAAGCTCTATAATGTGCTAATACTTGAACACTGCTTTCTCCCTTATCACTCTTCTGTTACAGGCTTTTCTTGGCTATTTTTATTTGTTTATTTTTCCACATGAACTTTTGACTCAGCCTGATTACTCTGACAAAATGATGCTGACATTTTTATTAGACTTGTGCGAAAATTGTAGTTTAATTTAGGGAGAATTGACATCTTTATGATGGTGAGTCATCCTATTCGAGGACATGAGATGCTTTGTCTTTTGTTCATATCTTACTTTGTATCATTTTAAAGTTTTTAAAAATAATGATCTCATACATTTTCTCTCTGACATTTTATCTTTTGTGTTGTTATTGAAAATAAGGAATTTTTCCTTTTGTTGTGTCTTCTAACTTGTTGTGTTTGAATACAAAAAGTCTATTTCCATATATCCTAATATTGAATTATCAGTGCGTGCTGGTGAACCTTTGATGTATGGTTGATAGTTTTCTTTTTGTGCAATCCCAGTTGACTTGTGGGATAATGTTTATGCCTATTTCATAAAAAGAACTTGGAAGCATTCCTTTTTTCCCTCTGTACTCTACAACAGTTAAAATATCATCTCAATTATCTGCTCTTTAAAACTTTTGTTAGAATTACCCTGTGAAATTGTTTAGTCCAGGCACTTTATTATTTGGGGGAGAGGGAGAAAGGGGAAAGGAAAGTTCTTTGACCTTTCTCTATTTGTATTTTGGAAATCTTACTTACCTTAGGTTAATCAAAGTGCAAAACCATTTCTGCTGGAAATAGTTTTGGCAAGTTATATAATTCTGGAATATTGTCTATTTCATCTTGGTTTTCAAGCTTACTTAATGAATTGAGAAGAGTAGTTCCTTACCAATTTCTTTAATTTTTTAAAATAATCTATTTGGAACCTGTAAATGCTACCTTTTATGTGAAAGAAAAAAAAAGGGTCTTTGCAGATGTGATTAATTAAGGATCCTGAAATAGAGTGATTATGCTGGATTATCAGGGCAGGGTGTGAATGCAATCACAAATGTTCCTTTGAGTAACATGCAGAGGGAAATTGCACACAGTAGGGAAGGAAATGTGATCACTGAAGCAGAGATTGGAGTGATGGGGTCACAAGTCAAGGAATGCTGGCAGACACCAGAAACTAGAAGAGGCAAAGAACAAAATCTCCCCAGAGCTTCCAGAGGGAGCACAACCCTGTCAACACCTTGATTTCAGTTCAGTGGTACTTACTTCAGACTCTGGCTTCCACAACTTTGAGAGAATAAATTTCTATTGTCATAAGCCACCAAGTTTGTGATAATTTGTTACAACAGCCACTGGAAACTAATACATGCACCTGATTAAACCTTTGTCCAGGACTCTGCACTCTGATTAACCTAAGGTAACACAGCAAAGTATAACCACTTGGGATAGCACTTTCTTTTCTTAAAGCTTTTTGTTTTACTCCACTATTTTCTGACATTGAATATTGTTGTAGGGAATTCTAAGGCAAGGCCAATTGGCTCTCTGATGTAAGTGACTATATATTTTTGCCTAGATGCCTAAATGGTTTTCTTTTCCATTTTTCTTCCCCCCCTCCCTCCCTCCCTTCCTCCCTCCCTTCCTCTTTTCCTTCCTTCCTTCCTTGCTTCCTTCCTTCTTTCAATAGTTGAAGTCCAATAAAATCTTTACTAGGATTATATCTTTGTTGACTATTCTAGTTCAGTTTTCCAGGCATAAATAATACTATATATATTTATATAGCATATCATATTTTAGAGACATATATATGTATATATCATCTTTATTTCAAGAATGTTTATCTGACTTACATCTTTTTAAAACATTGTTATTATATTGTTTTCTTATAACCAAATACAGCCAACAAACATTACTTCCACAAATTAGTCATTAAAGGCAAAAGTATAATTTATTAGATATTTTAAATAATGCACTCTCTATACAACAAAAAAGTTAAATTTATAAAAGTACCGTGATTATATAAACTGGTAATTAGGGAAAGAGCAAAACTGCTTCATTCCTTATAAAATAGAAATTTAAAGAGTTCTGTTAGTCTTAATGTTATCTTTATGTTAAAGTAGCAGAAAGTATAGTACCTATGGTTTCATCTAGGAAAGTATGTAATTTACAGACCTCATATGCATGAAAAAATTTGCATAACAAAATGAATACAGAGAGCCTTAGGCTTTCATTTTAAATTTGGTGTTGAATTATTTTTTATGACATTATTTTGTAGATTATTACATAAAACATAGTTCTGTAATTTATAACGCTAAGAAAAGTAACTGTTTCTTGAAAAAGATCTCTCAGTAGCCATTTGGGTTTTAATGGGGTTAACTGAACGCCTAAGAGTTTAGTGTCTACTAAATCTGGACTCCTTAGATTGAGTCACCAAATCAGATATGCTGAATATTTCACAGGGATTATTTCCTAAGTGAAGGGATCTGCCTTCTCTCACAAACTGACAGATTATGCAGTTCTGTGCAGTATGGTGGTTTTCTGTGTGTTGTTGTTATTATGTATGAACTGTATTATTTCTCCTCCTTTCCTTTCCTCCTGTGTACTTTTCTATTATACTTAATTATAAGTCCTTTTGGAACATTCTCAAGAAGAATATTCTTCTAAGAATTCCTTGAAGAGAAGAAGTTTTAGAAATGGAAAATTAAAGACAACAAGACTGGGCATTGGTATATCCATGGCTTTCCGTCTGTTTGCTGCAAACTTCTGCCCGATTGGTGGTGTTAAAGTTTCTAGATGGGATAACAAGCTCCACAACTCTGATTTTTTTCCCTACAAAATCAGCATCTACCTATGGCCCCTTTTATTATGGGACCTTTTTGAAGACTGACCTTTTCAGCTTTTCATTGTCTGTTTTCTTTCCTTACTCTTTTATTCTTAGCCTCAAGGAATTCCACATGCCTCTTCAGATACACAGTTTTGATTGTCTGCTTGTTTATAAGTATTTAATCATCTTATTGAGCTTTGCTTTCCATGCATGGCTCTGCTAGCTTATCCTGGGACCGATGTAAAAAGGCCCATCCCCTAAATTTGTGTAGGCGCCTCTCTGACGGGCCTCTATTCCTAGAAGAGTAAAGGACTTGGGACCTTCACTGCTACCGCAGACGGCTGGAGATGCCTGCCGAGGGAGGGGACACCCTTGTCCATATTCTGCTGGGCTTTCACCTTTTCACACGCCTTTCTCTCTTCCACTTCTTCAGAATAAGCACTAGCTGCTGTGTGCAATAATCCATTTGCAGTTCTGGTGATAAATGGGCCTGTTCAGACCATATCAGCTCATGGGTTCAGAAAAATCTATGTCTACCTTTATGTGACAAGAAATTGCCTCTACATATTTCTCTGCAGCTAACAATCTGTTCCTCTACCTGGCTGATGAGTATGTTTGAAGGAGCTTGATCCTTGCCATCGACCTTGGGATGGGTGGTATCCAAAGCGCCATGGGCTGACGGTAACTTCGACACATACAGAGAACAGCAGGGCAGGGAGACGTCCTGCAGCCTGGGCCCTGTTGTGGCTCAGCAGAGTGACAGTCACATCACTTCTTCCTTCTGCACTGTGGACGGTGTCCATCTGTTCTTTAGAGATTGCCCTATTTCTTCAAGGATCCCGCTTATACACCCTGTCGTATCTTCTTTCACTTTTAAACAAACCCTTTTCCTTTGCTATCTTATTTTTTCCCATTTGCTCGTATGGTGTTTGCTGTCTGTCTCCTTCATGTTCCTTTACTTTTGTACTTTATAAATTGGGTGGTTTCATTTCTTTCTCCCACTGCTTTTCTTGAGCTCTGAGAAATCATACTTTATCTTCTCCTACTGCCTCGTCATCTTGTCTGTAAGTTCTTTTACTTTTGCTTTGAGCTTTTGCTTCATGGAATTGATTTTTCCTTAAGTTTTTAAAATTTAGGGAGAAACATTTGGTCCTGATTTTTATATACTCCATGGCCATGTTTTTCTGAATGTTGTTATAAAAATTCTGTTTATTTTTCCTGTTTCTCTCATTCTTTCACTTTTTACCTAGGGTATCTTTGTATTATTTTAGTTCCCTTGTTTATTAAGCATCTTTGAAGGAGTGAGTTTTTCACCTATTAAGGGCAGGTTTACATCAGAACAGAGCCGGACCTAAATTCTAGGCCAGTTGGGATTATCTCGTGGTTCAGGGAGTGGCATGTAGTTCCTGTAGCCTTCTTTTCTCCCCACTGAATGGAAAGGGAGCTTTTGAGTTTTCACACCCCAAAGGTTTTTCTTCCTACACTTCCACAGTGACAGTGTGCTTCGTGCATACATGGCTTCTCGGTGGGTTTTCTTATTTAACTCTACCTTCTTTCCTTCATGGAACAAAACTCAATCAATGGAACCTAGGGATTTAGGTTTTGCATCTCAAGGTGTGCCTCTCACATTGAAGAATTTTACAATGCCGACTCTTCTGGATATCTGCAATACCCTCGCTCCGCTCTCTCATCTCTCTAACACACACTGGTGCAATCACCACTGCCACAGTGATTGTGACATACATATTGCGATGGAGCTTCATCAGCCTTGGTCCCCCCAGTCATTATAATAAACAGACTGCTCTTCCTGACCTACTTTGGATAGGTAGGATGTGGGGGAAATAAACAATTTGAAGTAGTTATTTATTGTAGCACAATCTAGCCTATTTTGACCGATACAGTTGGTTCACTACTGAGCATGCTACTCTAGAGGTCATTTAGAAATATATGGAGGCATTTTGTTTGTCACAGTGACACTGTCCAGGGGCTAGTGATCTGGGATCCTAAATCCCTGATAATGCTTACAACAGCCTTGTGCAATAAAGATGGCTTTGCTGTAATGCCAGCAGTTTCCTCATTGAAAAACTCAGTTTATGGCTTGAAAGTATAGCTAGATTGCCTTCCTGGAATAAGTGTCCAGTATTAAAACCTTTCCCAAATTAATATTTTGGACATTTTTTGTCTTCTGTTTTAAGTAATTCAGATAATTTTAATTTTTATATATGTATTATTAAATTTTCTAAATATAATATCCATGAATGGACTGTCAGAGTTTCTTCATTTTTACATCACTCTCATACTGTTATTGGTGCTCAGTAAATATCTGTGTTTTTATTAGACTGAAATATCTTCTTGAGCTCGTGTTTGATAAAATGTTTTCCATATTGTGGGTGCACATTAGTAGAATGTGGGTTCCCTTTTATTTTCTGTAGTTTGAACTGACAAGAGACTTGGAAAATAAACAATTGAAAAAGACATTCCCTAAAGGTAGCCATCAAGTATAATAAGACTCAAGTCAAATGGCCCAGCTGTCACAGTAAAATACAGCCTATTGACTTCCTTCCCACTAGGGAAAAGCACAGCTTGCCACTTACCACAGACAGCTTGGAGAGAAAGTATCACCTAAGAACTGCAGGAAGGAATGTCCCGTGTAGCTGAAAGGCACAAAATAAATCTGGTTGCATGTGTCCCTAGTAGATAACCATGTTTTCATAAGAGGTGAGGATGGGCTATGTAATTATCTTACCTGAAGGGTCAGGAAATAAATAGTATTATAGTTAATATACTAAGGGGGTGAACAGCAACATTAAAAAGTTCATTAAAAAAAGATCAAGTACCAACTAGGTACAAACTCCCAGTAGGGAGGAGTGGGGAGGGACAGTGGCTTACACCAAAGTGAGCAGGATAGAGCCTGCCTTTCAGGCTTTTGGAATCTTATCCGGAAGCTAAGCATATACATAAATAAATCTAATAGCTGTAGATTGTGACAAATGCTATAACAGCAGTAGTAAGACAATTTAGTGAGAATGTAGAAAAGAAAATTGTTTCTAATTGGATGCAGGTAAATGAGTTAAATCCGGGAGGAAGAATACTTTAAGTTGAACCTTAAAAAAGCCCAACGTGTGGACTGCTGAATAATATATAAATATCACTGACTCCATCATCCTAGGGCAGGGTGAAGAGGCGCAGTGTTTAGCAGTTAAAGAGTGCTGTTACATACATTTTTCATATGGCTGTCTTAATATTAACAGATGGTTTATGTAATTAGAATTGGAAAAATAGTGAGTTTAATGGGTTTAAGAATTAGGGTATACTAAAAAAATTACTATAATAATTTCCCACAGATTCCTTAATATGATTGTGTGTATATATGTATGTAGGATGTTCATGTCATGCAAAATGGCAGCTATTATACTCTGTATGTCCACATTGCTTCAGTCTACTGGCCTTGATTCCTTGCAGTATCCTATTCAACCAGAACTGAAAATAAAAATGCCATTCAAAGTGACGTTTAAGTAAATTCTGTTCTCACAGGATCAACCACTCTTAGAACCCGATACTAATGTTATGTTTCTTGAATTCAATGAGCAGCATACGGACTGTTAAACAGTGCATTTCCTTTGGTCTGGATACTGGTATTGATTAGATGAGGAATACATAGCTTGGTTTCTTTTCAAGAAATAGCACTTCATAATGTCTTGAATCTTCTTAACTTAGGTAAGTCTAATGTGTGTACACAGCTGAGAAAGAAAAGCTGTTTAAGTACATGTCAGTGAGCCCAGACCTTTAGAGGTGGGAGCAAAAAATGATTTAATTTTTTCAGTTCTTCCCATAACACTTACTCACTTTAACAGGATGCCTCTCGACTCCTTTGCTCCTTATTACTGTCATGAGGAAGGAGCTTGTATTGATCCCTCTTGTAATCATTTGTGTAGCATGGGTGAACATGTGGGAATGCTGTTCTTTGCTATCCAGTGGATCAGCAGAAGAGGAGATGGGCCCTGTGAGTCCTCAGCACACTGCATCTTAAAGATTGCTGACATTAGTTCACACGGCATCGTATTGTCAAGTTAGATGGCTCTGGGGCTGCCATTGATGTGAAGCATACATAGGCCAAGGGAGATAACTGCTCTTGGTGATAAAATGCACGGTTTTCTTGGAATTTTAATTTATTCCAGAATTTCCTTCCAGAAAGCATATCCTGGTAGTTTTCTGTGGTTTTTATGAAGAATAAAGTGACAGGAGAGAAAGAATATGAGGTGATAATATGAGTTAAAATGTTTATAGTGTTTTCCAGATTATACATTATCTAATTTAACGTTCACAATTGTACAGTGACAAAAGCATTATTATTACCCCCATTTTACAGGTATGGAAATTGAGGTCTGGACGGGTTAGGTAGTTTTGCCCAAGGTAATTTGCTAGAGGTGGATGAGATGAAAAAAACCCCAAAAACTAATACCTAATATTGAGCCAGATACTCTGCCTGTGCTCTGCATGAATTAGTAAATTCAATCCTCACAACAACCTATGTGGCAGAGGCTAACACTAGCCCAACTTTTTTTAATCTGTGAGAAACTAGAGATCACTTAATTTAAGGCATAAAGACTAGCCTTGAATCCAGGTCTTCAGACTCTACACTGTGGTGCAGCCCTAGTCACTTGACATCTTTGACTGCAGTTTGAGGTTTCTATCCATGTACAGTGCTAAGATATGTCTATAAAGTGCTTTGCACACTGCCCTGCACATAAAAAAAACATTCTGAAATCAAAAGCTACTAATTAATGTGTGACTAGCAAGGGTATTTTTGCCTATTACCTTTAATATAAAGATTTCCGATGATTTTACAACTACTGTTAGGATTATCAAACGCTAAATTTCACTGAGCCTTTACTTGTATAAGGCTTCTTTTTGGGTTGTGGTTGGAAAGACTGAAATTCAGGAACAAAATGTGACTTTTCTAAATTGTTAAGGTGTCAGTAATAGGTCAGGCTGGCAAGGCATAGCAATAATTGCTACCCTTTACTGGCCATTAGCAGCCTATGCACTCACAGTATCATTTTAAAAGTGCTTTGGAGTTTTCCAAGGGCTTTCAAACACATTCTTTCATTTGTGCCTCACAACATCAGTGTTGGATGGCCATTATTATCTCCGTTTTACAAATAAGGAAACGTAGACCCAGAGTCAGAGGTTAAGACTCAATTCACACAGCTAGGAGGAACTGAAGCCCAGAGAAGATTCTCTGACTTGAAGCTCAGTGTCTCAATGTTTTTATCACTATACATTGCCACCTCATAGTTTCATTAAGATTTCTGTCTCCTTATATTAGTTATGAGCCACCTGAATCTGAAAATGCACATATAATAAGGCATCACAGTGGGTAGCTTTATGAGATGCATGAACAAAATGGGAAATTTGGTGGGCCTACCAATGAAATCATTTTTAAAAAGTTCTTTTAACAAATATTCATCCAACACATATTTACTTAGTCCATACTTTGTCATTTACATTGTGTTAAGTTATGTGAGGTATATAAAGAAACAGGGTCAGGAATGCTGGGAAAAGTTTTTAGCCCAAGTTAACACATTTTTAGATGTGAAATAAATTTGTAGGAATTATGTCAAGGTTATTACTTACATGTGTTATTTTATCAGTTAAACTAAAAAAGATAAAATTGACATAGGTACAAAGATGGTAGCTGTGTCTTACCTGTCTTTACATTGCACAATAATTATGTCTTATTATCTTTATAATGCCCGGCTCAGTATCTTTCCAGTTGAATGAATGAATGAAGAAATGAATGAACAGGAGCATAGAGTTAGGGCTCCTGTTCTCCAGGAGCTTATGGACTAAATGAAAGATAAGAAACTAAATGAAATAAAATACCAGCCCATATGGTATACAGAAGAGATACGATTTCTAGTTGAGATGAGGGAAAGGTCCCTGGAAGAGGCACGTATTGAGTGACGGATAAGCGATAAGCATTTCTGTTGGCCTTTTTTCAGAGCAGCATGTGGATAAACTAGCAAAAATAAGAAGTAGGATATTTAAATCTTCCAGCACCCTGTGGGTGGGCATAGTGGGCATTCAAAATACTTTTGTTGAATGAATGAATGAACAAAAAAATTAATATGTTAGCTTTTAAAAGTGAAATGCTGTTGAGACCCCTTGGTGTTTCTCGGAGCAAGTTAGATAAGCACCGTCAAAGCACTGACCAAGGATCTTGCCACACTCGGCTTCGCCCTTCTTGAAAACAGAATTATCTTAGAGAGTGCTTTACTCCGCTGTAGATATTTAATAAGCCTGTACAATTCAGAGAAGCATTTTGGGTGTTTAATCAAAGAGTACAACAAACAGCTCTGAAAGCATCATTTCCTCAAGAGGGAGAACACCAAGCTGAAAGTCTTCGGCTATACCCTCCTTCCCGACTTACCCCCTTCAAGTGTAACATCTTTTTTTTTTTTTAATTAATTAATTTTTTAAAAAAATCTTTATTGAGTTCAGGGAGAGGGAAGGAGAGGGAGAGAGACAGAAATATCAATGATGAGAGAGTCATTGATCGAGCCCACAACCCGGGCATGTGCCCTGAGCAGGAATCGAACCCTGAACGCCTGGATCCTAGGTCGACGCTCAACCGCTGAGCCACGCCCGGCCTGGTAAGTGTAACATCTTTGGGCAGCCTGGCCATAAAAGCTAGGATGTGAGAATTCCTGCTTGATTCTGAGCCTCGGTTATGCTCTGGTCATCACATTGACCATTTGGTCTTATTTCTTCTCACAGAAAACCACTTGCAATGCCTCCTATGTTACTCAAAGAGCTGGGAATTTTATACCAGCAATAAAGGGAAGCATTATTTACCATAAGGCAGTTTCCCATTTGATCACAGTGACTCACAGTGCTTTCCTTTACTCAGGAGTAGAATAATAATGCTTCTACCTGAAATTTAAGTTTTTTTTAATGTTTCTAAATTTTACCCAGGGCTGTAATCATCAAAAGAATAAATAAGAGCGTAAAGCATTAATTATGGAGGTGGAACTTCAGCTTGCTTTTATTGCAACAATAAGTAATAAACACATTCAATGTACTTTCCAGATGTTGTACTTTATCTGATTCCCTTTAGAAACATTTTAGAGAACAGTAAAAAAAAAAGTCAACAATGTTAATATTACTAATGTAAGTTACTTAATGTTTTTGGTGATCACACTGGATGCCCCATATGTATTTTCATTGAGGAGAAGCCCCATTTGAACTGGATGAATGCATATTTCAGTAAAGTCCAAATAATTGAAAATTTTGACTTCCAAAACCATGATGAATATTTTTCACAAAATACCTTTCTAAATTATTGAATCCTGTCTCTTAAAAATGTGTTTGGTAGCCCAGCCTGCATGGCTCAGTGGTTGAGTGTCAACCTGTGAACAAGGAGATCATGATTAAATTCCCCGTCAGGGCACAAGCCCGGGTTTCGGGCTCGATCCCCAGCAGGGGGCGTGCAGGAGGCAGCCGATCAGTGACTCTCTCATCAATGATATTTCTACCTCTCTCTCCCCCTTTCCCTTCCTCTCTCTGAAATCAATAAAGATATATATTTTTTAAATGTATGTGATATATACGGGGGAGAGAGACAGAGGTTATGGGTGAGTTCTACTTATTCTTTCTAAGGATATACTTTAGGAAATTGGTATGACTCTGAATGAGCTTGGCAGGAGAATGAGTATTGCTAACTGTTGGAATATGTAAATATGTAAATAGGTTTTAAAAGAGATAACCTCTTATTTATATAAGATTCTAGGTCAAGTTCCACATCTTCCAGGAAGATATTTTCTCTGACTTCCACAGGCCACATTTATTTAATCTTTCTCTGACTTCTGTTGCTCTTAGTCAATAGCATACAGGTTATTCCATAATTAACTTTTACTTGTATCAAATATGTGCAAAGACCAGGTTAGATATTACAGGAGATACATATATGAAAAGGTAATTGGGTTATCAGCTTCTTGAGGTCACCTGGAAAAGTCTTCATTGTTCTGAAAGCTGGGTTACAGTTTATGAGGGAGAGAGGAAATTTCAGTTAGAATTTAGGAATTCTAAATAGAGGGCCAGGAAGTAAGCCATGGCTAGAGTTTCTGATGGTCTGAGGTACGAGATGAAGCTATTTTCACTCCTCTAATAAATTAATGGGTCTATTTTAATAATCATCAATAGTTGATAACATAAAAAAAAAAAGAGACAACCATGTACATTCTAAGAGAAATATACTGTATTACCTGTGTAAGAAATTTGCCCAGAAAAGAAAAAATTAACTTGAATCTGATCAAGCATTTAGGTATACCTACCGATTTATGCAAAGCACAGGTGACAAAGGAACTCTATAAATGACATCACAGGAATGTAATTAGTATAATAGACTTTAGAAGACTCTATGGGATAAACTACCGAGTGTCTGCAACAGCAACAAAAGTAAATGCAAGAAACAAAAACAAAAGAAGAGAAGGCTTTAAAAGACATACCGGCCATCTTACTGTATGGACTTTATTTGGATCCTGATTTAAGTGAATTATCTGTTTAAAAAATTTGTAAGACACTCAAGGATATGTGAGCACTCTCTGGATATTTGATAATATTAAAGAACTAGCTGTAATTATATCTTTTATGCTTTCTAAAGCAATATCACATTTTAAGGATACATGATGAAATAGCTTTTTGATTTGAAATGATATGATACCTAGGATTTGCTTTAAAATAATTGAGGGAGTAGTGAGTAAGAGTATAGTGAAACAAGTTTGTCACAAGTTAATAGTTGTTGAATCTGGGTGATGAAATGGATACTTTGAGTTTAAAATACTATTGCCACTGTTTGTGATTATGTTTGCAATATGAATAAAAATTAGTTTTAATAAAATTTACAAAAATAAGTAGTAAATGTTTTTAGGCCCCATGATGAGTAAGACGTAATTTGAGGAAAGGGAAATGAAGGAACAGCCCTTGGCAGCTCTAACGCTTATCTTACAGAACCGTCATTGCATTTCTACTCCGCTGGGCCACAGGTGTAGGTCCCTAAGCTCAACTCGGCCTAATCAAGGGTGTATCAGAGCAAATATGTTAGCAATTCAAAGTCAGAATGTGTCAGAAGTTTAACTGTTTATATTTATTTGTCTGAGATATTCAACTCACTCATTTCCCGTGGGTGACAAGGATTTTGCCTGTAGGCAACAGCAGGCAGTGAAATTCTATTTAAAAAATTAACTGGAAAGGAGATGGACTGACTTCATTAAAAACCAAAAAAAAGAGAGAGAATGAAAATACAGATTTAATGGGATATGAAATGCGAAAGAGTATGGAAAGGGGAAGAGGGAGGGGGAGGAGGAAAGGGGAGGGGGAGGAGGAAAGGGGAGGGGAGGAAGGAGGGAGAGGGGGAGAAGGAAGGGAAGGGGGGGAGGGGGAGGGGAGGAGGAAAGGGGAGGGGAGGAAGGAGGGAGAGGGGGAGAAGGAAGGGAAGGGAGGGAGGGGAGGGGCGAGGGAAGGGGGGAGGGGAGGAGGGCTCCTTTATCAGTTGTAAAGGAATGTAAGCTAAGAAATAGGGCAGAGTTCTCATGGGTATGGAAAGAGCCTGTGTACTTAGGAGCTGAATAAGCTTACATAATGCTTAGGTAGCCCCTTTAATAGAGTAATTTACAAAGATTGAGGTTGATTTATTCCCCCCAAATCAGTAGACATTTTGTGATTTTAATACTGATTTTTGCTATTTTGACATACTGAATTATTTTAAGAGACTAAGTACTGATATTTATGTTGATATATTACCATTATTTGATGTTTTAAAAAATCTGAAATCTTAACTCTATGTCTTAAGATGTACCAAAGATGATCATTTTCAAATCAACAAAGTATACTCAAACTTTTCGGACCATATTCTTATTTAAAACATTGCCAAATTGTCGTCTTACTGTTACTACTCTCATACCCAAGCAGCTTGTGAGGCTGAGCCTCTTTGCCATGTCTGCCTGCCTTGTGTTTTTCACCAGAGTCTCTTTGGGCTTCTCCCTGCTGTGCCTGTGCGGCAGGCAGAATCCTCCGCTCATCCCCAGGGTCCCATCCTCTCGTTCTACGGAAAGGAAAATGAGTACAGTCGATGTTCTCTTAGAATGAGGAGAATGGTGTGATGGTGGATCGGTGCGGACCGTGGGAGGATGGGCGGGTAGTAGATTATGTGGGGATCTGGGAAGAAAACAGAAAGGAGGTTCTCAGGCCCAATTTCCAGCTGTTTCCAGAGCCCAACTACCTGCATTTGCTCGTAGCTAGATCCCCTCCACTTTATTCCTCTGAGAAAGAAATCTAACACTGACCATTTCTTACTTTAAATAATTTAACCAGACCCTTCTCCTCTAATGATTCTCCCTGTGGTGCTGGATCCTGGTTCTCACAACATCTAAGGGCTTTGCAAAAAAAAAAAAAAGTGACACTAGTATGTGATTGTTATTTACCTACCTGGTTAAATAATCTTGTCTGTTGAACATTTTGTTTGTAATTCCTTTTTCACATTCACACAAATATGGCTTGGATATTCTATTACAGGAAATAAATAAACAAAAGCCTAGTAGTGTTTTTTTGTTTTAATATTGAAATCACTGGAGACATCTACTAATACATCTTCTTACCACTAGAGAACAAAAGAGCTGATTTTCTTTTAATTAATTTATTTAATAAACAATTATTTTGTACTTACTATACTATGGTAGACACAGGGACATAAAAATGAATAAGAACATAGTATCTGCCCAAGACAGTAACTGTTAACTAGTAAGAAGGTAACTGCATTGACCGTCCTCAATTTCACTATATATCAGCTTGAGCTCAAATACTTATGAGGATATTTATTGCAGTGTTGGTTATAATAGCTTCCAAACTGGAAACAACCTGAATGTCCATTAGTAAGAAATTGGTTAAATATAGAACATTAATATAGTAGAATATGAAAAAATATGAAAGAATAATTAGATATATCTATATGTACTGACATGGAAAGCTGTCTGTGATATATTGTTTATTAAAAAAGCCTTTTTACAAAATCTATGATCTATTTAAAGAAATTACATATGTATGCAATATATTATATCTGATATGTATAACTATATGTGGTACATATACTATGTATAACTACATATATATACATACGCATATTTATATACAATTGGGTAGATATTTATATACAGAAAATTCTAGAAGGATACACACTAAATTATTAATAGTACTCACCTTCAAAAAATAGAATAAGATTAAAGAGCAAACTTCCACTCCTGTATTTGTATTATTTTAAAAAATTCCAAGAAATAGATACTATTTTTACTATAAAAATCCTTTAGACAATTTTTTAATACACACAAAACTATAAATAGGAAACTATCGCTAGGTTATAGACGAGATCAGGCTAGAGTTCAGATCCTTGATACAAACATCAGTGAAAATACAGACCCAGAGTAAGGGACAAGATTCTAGGAGAGCGTATGCACCAGCCAAAAGACCACTGTGAAGAGACCACTTATATTTCAGAAGCTTGAAATGTGTTTGGAGGAATGTGACTGGGTAGGAAAAAGAGTTTAACATGTTAAGGTTGGGAGTGGGAAAAATAAGTCCACCTTGGACAATTCCTAGGACTCAAGGGAAGACAGCTATTTATGAGGGGTTTCCTTAGGGGATCTGATGTTTTATTGAACTCAGATCTAAGGGTAGTTATCTCCTCTTATTATAGGTGCCCTTGATCTCAACTTCTGCCCTGAAGCAAAGGTGGCTGCGAGACCTGTAAATCCCAGCCCCCAAATAAAACTTATTCATGAAATGTTTAAAGATGTGATACTGTAGGGCATGTTTATGATATAGCAAGTGGCAGTTCATGTGTGGCTAGACTGGAGCATGAAATGGAACCAGTTTATATCTGTTCAGTTGTTTATATTTATTGGAAAGAATGCTGGACCCAGAGTCAGAAAAACTTGCTGGGCTTGTAGCCTTGTGCTATTACTTTCTAGTTCTACAGCTTAGGTATATTATGTAGTTTCTCTGAGCCCATTGTCTTCATTAGTAAAGTAGGACTTTCAATAATACCTGTTTTATTAAATAAGCTATTATATAGTAAAGTGTTTGGCATTGTGCCTGGCATGTTGTAGGCCTCACAAAATGGTGACTAGTATTAATCTTTGAACACTTAGCATGTAGCAAGTACTATGGAAACACTTTTATATTACTTGTGTAACCCTCACAAAACCTTTAAGGTCGACATTATATATTTTACATCTTACAGATGAGGAAACTGAGGCTAAATAACTTATGAAACTTGTCCCAAACCAGTAAGTGGCTGAGTTGAAAAGTCAAGCACAGGTTTATAAGCTAATTTGTTCTTCCCTTCTTTCGTATTAGAAAGATGTGTCTTAAATTATTTTAAGTCACATCATGTTATCAGTGAGAGGTAAGGAAGAAGGAAAGCAATAAAGTGAATTATTTATTTTTAAAATATGGTAACCTGGGTGGAGCTGTTTAAATAAAATATAATCCTAATCTCTTTTCAAAGATGGGAATAAAGATACTTTCATCAGTATGTATCAATACCTTTTACAGGCTATGAAGAGTCTTTGATTTCATTTTAATAAAATTTATTTATACATCTGTAACGATCTGTTTTACACATGTGTGCAGTTTCTTTTTACCAAAGGATATTGTAGAATCTGAAAATTTTATAACTTCTGCTTTTTCTTGAGAGTGAGAGGTGGGAGAATGAGCAAGCTGTTTCAAATATATTTCTTCGCTTTGGTGTAAAATGAGTTTGAATTGTGCCAAATACAATAGTTATGATCAAACTATGCTTGCATAGAGGGAATTTTTTTCCCCTTTAAAAAAAAAAGATCTTGAGAAAGGAAAAGGTTTCTATTTCACTCTAACAATAAATCTCCTTCCACAGAAATTTGTTCTAACTTAATGCACCCTTTTAGAAAATGACACCACATTTTATTGGTGGGGACAGTGGGGACCACCACTGCCCTCTTGAACATCTGTCATTCAAATCTACTTATTAGCAGGGGTCAAAGAGAGGGTCCTGAAGAGAATCAAGAGCTATGGGAGGGTGAATAAATGGGTTTGTCTGTCTTAGAAAAGTTATGGAGGAATCACAAGTAGTCTTGGAAACCATGGTGCTCTCCTTATCTTCTCTATGGTAGGGATATTTGAGTCTTGGGAAAGATGCCATAGTCCTAGTAAGAGCAGTTTATTCCCAGGCTGTGTTTTCTCTAGAATATAGGCAAAGACATTTGGAGAAATACCAGTGCATCAGCACGTTTGTGCTGGGATTTTCCAACACTCAGGATCACTGCAATAGCCTCTTTGTGCCTCTCAGCTGTAGATCATTCTTGTAGAGCTGCCACCGCCAGATGAAACTGAGAGTGCTTGAGTGGTTGTGCTCAAGTCTGTCATGATAGCTGAATGTATGATTGGACAAAAATATGTTACAACTTCATCCATAAATAGGAACCAGATGGAGGGTTTACCATGCCAAGAAAACAACTAATATCTGAAGGACTCAATTTGGCTCTTTCAAAGACTATAATTTGATTTATTTATTAAGCATCTATTTTATACTAGTAATTAAAGTTTTAAAGATAAATAAGGCATGGGCCTTTGTTTTAGAGCACAAAGCCAAGTAAGGGAAAGACATTTATTTGAATAATGACTTTTAAAAAATATTATAATAGGATTTGTATAAACATCAGGAATAGATGGAGTAGGGCACAACTAAATTCTGGGATTAAGTTGAGATTAAGCGATAGACAAAAATACAGAGATAGTTGTCACAACTAAAGGATTTGTAGTCTTACCCTACTGGCCACCTAGCAAGTTTTCCTGCTACTTTCCATGAATGCAAGCAGAAAACACAAGATTCTTGAGTCAAAGAGCTTTATTACTGTGGCACAGCTCACAACATGACCTCCATTGACATCAGCTCGCCTTTTCACCCCACTCTTACAGGAGCCATACAGAAAGGCTGAACAGATGTGGTACATGCAAAGGGTTTGGGTCGCAGCTGAGGAAGCCGCGGATTGGAAATCCAAATCTTATATAACAGGATGCAAATAGACTTACCCAGCCTCTGTGCCATGGGGATAGGTTATCTGTATTATATTGGACAGTAAACAAACCCGCCTTCTGTCCCAGAAGGAGAAGGCTCTTTGCTATTAAAAAGATAGTCTGGAACAAAAGCTGCAAGTGCCCCTTGTTTCGACACCATCTTGATTTCTGATAAATTTTTCAATGTGTGCAGACACTTTGATGAATCTGAATAATCTGAGAAAAGCTGCTGCCTAATGTTTCTCCTGCCTCCTAAAGTAGAGCTGTAGCCTTAAAGCAGACAGTGGGAAAGAAAAGCAAGGCTAGGCATCTACCTACTGGGATGCAATGGAAGTGAGTCATGGCCGTGAGGACGTTCAGAGGACTCCAGCGGGGAGGGGAAGACCACAGTGTCGTGTAGTGTCTGGCTTGTTGCTCCGGGTGCATCTATGGAATACGGAGGGTGAGGTTTGATGGTTTATTTCACCTGAATTTTCCTAGGATTGCACGTCTGCTGCATTTCCTTTTGTTGGAGTTTTTCAAATGATAAATGGCCAGATGTCAAACTTTCTGTCACTTATCAGCCAACACCACCCCTCCTTCCTCAGTGAGATGGCAGGGAGGCTGCTGCTGTTGCTGCTACTGTTTCACCGATGGCTGTTTTGCCAGCCATGGGTGAGGTTATGTGACAGAGCAGTGAGCCCAAGCTAATCGCTCCTTCCAGTGCTGAATGCTAGCTGCCTCACAGATGTCATTTCCAAGCAGAAAGTGATGGGCTTCTAGTAAAAATCACCAAGTCTGGACTCTCATCTTAGAGAACAACAAAAATCTCAGTTATCCGAAATGGTTCTTTAGCTCTTTGGTATTTACTTTGGCATTTTTAAACAGCTATTTATGAAGCTTTCCTGCTTCTTTCCTCCAGCATGCCCTAACCCACCCTTTTCTTTTTCTCTCTCTATTCCCAATCATGCAGATTCACATGAGTTCCCTTCAGACAGTGGCCAATACTCTTGAAATAAAAAGCCACTATGCCTGTCTTCACTTTCCGACTGGCAGGCAGCCCAAGATTCCCTGTGCAGGCACCACATATCTGTTCGCTTTGGTACATGGCAACAGACATTTGAAATATGAATAGAAGAGGCTGTAGAAATCAGAATGTACTTGTGAAACAAGATGACAATAACAAAAACTCCCCAAGCTTTCTATTGTCAAGCAGCTCAGCAACAGTTTTCAACTTAGTGTTCACAGCCAGCTCTGCCTTGACTGCAGTTTCTGTTGGCTCTAGCCAAATAACACCTTTTATTTAGAAACTACTTAATTATAATAATATTACCCCCAAACTATCCCCAATAAAATACAAAAAGGGATAAAAAGACTTGCAGAAGACAACTGTAGTGAAGTAAATGGCTCTCTCTCCCCGCAGGTGGGTGACAGGTGGTACATTTTTGGCCTCTTATCATGATTCACAACTTCTATGAACTTCTGTATACATCATTCCTATTAGCTCTCACATTTAAAAAAAGATTTCTTTCCACACTCTACCCAATATTATAGCCAGTCATGTGTTCAGAGTGTTGAGAAAGCAATATGTCACTGCAATTCCCTGTCACAGTGGCTACATCGCAGGCTGGAAGTCAGGTGTGTTATGGTTTGAATTCCATTTCTTCTAGTCAGTGGCTTAATGTGACCTAGAACCAGTGGCTTAACCTCTCTAAGCCTCAGTCACATCATACATAATGTGAAAATAAAAATCATGATGTCATTGTGTAGTTGTGATTATTAAGTGAAATAAATCATGTGTAGTGCTGGAGAAGAGACTGCTAGTTTTCCACCAAAATCCATTCTCCCTGTCCTCTTGGGCCCAATATGAGACCACGTTTTCTATCGTCCCTTGTGAGAAGGTATGGCCACATAACTCAATTCTTTCCACCAGACTGTGAACTGACCTAATATGTGCCACTTCTGGGCCCAGGCCATAGGGCATCCTGCCTATTGTCTCTCTTTTCTCTTTCTTTATTCTTCCATGTGGAACCAGGACATGATGGTACCTTTCTGTTTTGTCCATGCAGATTCCATGTCCTAGATTCCAGATTCTGACAAGGTGACAGATGTGGCTCTTAAGCCCTGGGTCCCTTGTTGATTCATGGAACAGAGGCCATCTATTCATTCTGAACATCTTGTTTCAGCTATTGTATTTTTGAATATCCTGTGTTGGAGCACTATAGCCTTTACCCTAACTAGGTACCTAGAATGAGATCCAGCTAGTTAAAGGTATTCAAAACTATAGGTATTGAGTCCCTTATCAGACTATTGTTTCTTTAAGGGAAGTGTTCATGTTTTAATTTCCTTTGCATCCTCTGCAATGATGAGCACAGGGTCTCGTGCATAATAAATTTGTTAGAATTCTTTACTGAATAAATGCATTTCCTAAAATTAAATTATAGTTCATAATATCTAGAGTTTAAAATACTTGTTTTCTTTTTTTTAAAAATTCTTTTTTTTTTAAATTTATCTTTATTGTTGACAGTGCTACAGGTGTCCCATTTTTCCCCCCCAATTGACCCACTCCACTTCTCTCCCACCCCCCTTCCCAGGCCTTCACCCCGTTATTGACTGTGTTCATGGGTTATGCATATATGCATAAAACTTTGGTTAATCTCTTCCCACCCTCCACCCCCCTTCCCTCTTTCCTCTGAAATATGATCATCTCTTGCATGCGTCAATGTCTCTGGATCTATTTAGTTCATCAGATTTTTCTGTTCATTAGCTTCTTCTTAAAGAAAACCCTTCAACTTTTTCCTGTAGTGCTGGTCTGGTGGTGATGAACTCCTTTAGCTTTTTCTTACCTGTGAAGCTCTTTATCTGACCTTCAATTCTAAATGATAGCTTTGCTGGGTAGAGCAATCTTGGTTGTAGTTCTGTCAGCTGTATGGGTGCTCCCTTGTAGGTAACTAATTGCTTTTCTCTTGCTTCTTTTAAGATTCTCTCTTTGTCTTTAACCTTTGGCATTTTAATTATGTGTCTTGCTGTGGGCCTCTTCGGGTTCCTCTTGTTTGGGACCCTCTGTGCTTCCTGGACTTGTAAGTCTCTTTCTGTAATTATTTTTTCAAATAGGTTTTCAATTTCTTGATCTCTTTCTTCCCCTCCTGGCATCCCAATAATATGAATGTTGGGCCTCTTGAGGTTGTCCCAGAGGCTCCTTATACTATCTTCATATTTCTGGATTCTTTTTTCTTTTTGCTCTTCTGGTTGGGTGTTTTTTGTTTCCTCATGTTCCAAATTGCTGATTTGATTCTCAGTGTCCTCTACTCTACTGTTGACTCCCTGTAAATTATTCTTTATTTCAGTTCGTGTAACCTTCATTTCAAATTGGCACTTTCCTTTGTGACATGTTTCTTTGCCTCCACATTTTGGCTGCTTCCAGGTGTTTGTTTCTATGTATTAGGTAGAGCTGCTATGTCTCCTGGAATTTGTAGAGTGGCTTTGTGTAGTAGGTGTCCTGTAGGGTCCAGTGGCTCAGCCTCCTAGTCACCTGAGATGGGCCTTATAGGTGCTCCCTTGTGTGGGCTGTGTGCACTGTCCTGTTGTAGTTGAGCCTTGGTTGCTGTTGGCGTCACTGGGAGGAATTAACCCCCCAGGCCAATCAGCTGTGAGGACCAGCTGCAACTACAGCGAAAGAGCTGCTGTGCTGGAGACACCCCTGTGGAACAGGATTTACTTCAGTGAGGCTTTGGTGTTCACCAAGTGCGCCCCTTGAATGTGTCACTGGTGGATGTGGTAGGGTTGTAATCCAGCGTGGTCAAATCAGACCACCAGGTGCACTGTCTCTGGGGCCTCCCGGGAGGTGCAAAGTCAGACTCTGCCAGTGCCTTGCCCAGGGACACCCAGCATGAGCTACACAGCAAACCGTAGTTGGCTGCTACTTGTCCTGGGCTTGGAGGTGTCCAGGAGAGGCCAAGCTATGAGCTAATGCAGGCTGCCGCTAGTGCCAGGCCTGGTGCCGCTTATCAAGCCCTATGGGGCATGATGCTGCTTCTTTGAGAGACTTTAGGAAAGTCCTAAGCATAAGGTTCGAGAGGCCACTTGCACAGAAAAGCCCCTGGAAATGGCCTGGATGAGCTGCAGGTGGGGAGGGCGGGGCCTCCGGGAATCATGGGGCGGGGCCAAAGGTGTGAGGCAGGTGCTGGGGATTCAAATATGGCGCCTGCCTGCCGGCTCTGTGCGGGGAGGACTCGCCAAAGGAGCCATGGCCTCCGCCAGCTCTTCTGCCTGGGAGAAAGCTGCTCCTCCAGCTCTGGCCCCGACTTCAGGCAGGTTAGTTCCTCCCCGAGTGTCCCGGGTCCTTTCAGGCTGCTGCCCGGCGCTGGGCTCAGAGGGAGCGTCCGAGTGAGTCCATGCCGGGCCCTTTGAGAGGAGCTGCTGGGGCTCCCGCAGCCTCTGCAACCCTCAGGGACAGTCCCCGCTGGTTTCACAGCCCGGAGTTGTGGGGATGGCTCTTCCCGGCCCTGGAGCCCTGGGCTGGGGGCCTGATGTGGGCCTGGGACCCCTCCCTCCTCGGGGAAACCCCCACCTCCGAGATTCCCTCCCGGGTTTAAACCACGGCACCGGGTGTGGGCCCGGGGCCCGTGTCTCCGGAATTTGTCCCCGATCTGCCCGCGTCTCCGCCCCTCCTACTGGTCTCAGTGCTTCTTCAGCTCCCTGGTTGTGGGGCTTCTGTTCAGCCGGATCTCAGGAGGCTCTGAGTGACGGTGGTTCTGGATTTTAGTTGTGATTTTGATGTGGTTGCGGGAGGCGGCGGGGCAGCTGTTCCCTACGCCGCCATCTTGTTTCTCCCAAGTCCTCGCTTTCATGCGTTCTTTTTTTCTCTCTTCACATCTGACCTTCATTGTTTCACTTCCTCAACAACAGGCTATTTAGAGGCTAGAATTAATTATTTTTTATGATTCAGTTTCTGTAAACATAAGGTTGTGCTTGGCAGTAGAATGTGCCAGGATCCAACATGATAAATTCTTCTTTAAAATCAATAGACCTTTAAGGAAGCTAGGAATTCCATCCTCTAGATGAACTGGTTATATTATGGGTAATAATGACTATGGTTTTCTGGAGAAATTAAACAGGTAGTAAAAATGCTCAGGAAAGTTGCCATGAATTTAAAAATAATAGCTCATAATTTAAAGTTCATCATCCTGGAGCGTCATTTCATGAGATCGGTTTAGGTCATTATTAAGAATGTGCTTCTTCTTGCATTAGAAACTAGATAAAAAGGGATGGTGTTTTATGACTGCTATATAGTTGATGAGATATTAAAATTTCAAACTGCAGCAGGAGCTCAAAAGGAAATGTCTGAAAGAAACGTGTCCTTTTTAGGTGTTTCTATGATGTGGATTCTGGTCTGGGTTATAAATTGGCGTGAAATCCTTACCATTTTAAGAACCGCATTATGTGCCTGTATGTGCTTAGGATATAATTAACATAGATTATCTTGGTGAAATGGTAGTTAATTGACTTTTGAACTTCAAGTCACATAGGCCATGGATAACCCAGTAGTGGGGAACTAGTTGGTTTCTATTTTCCCTAGGGAGATGCCATCCCCCTGACTGCTTGTCTTAGAAAAGTTTGCTTTAGGAGCCATTTGAAATCCAGTTCCAACTTTTACACTTTCTAATGTGTCTTTACTTAGTCTTTTTGAAACTTAGCTTTCTAAAACTGTAAAATGGAGAAAATAACAGTAACTTCATACTTTCTAGAATTATTGTGAAGATTAAATGAGATAATGTTTATAAACTTTACAACAGTGTCTGGAACTTATTAAGTACTCGGAAGAGTTAACACTTTTTAGTTATTCAGAGCAGTGGCTCTTAGAGTGTGGTCTGTAGACTAGCATCAACATAACCTGGAAACTTGTTAAAAGGCAAATTCTTATGACTTTCTCTAGACTTACTAAATCAGAAACTCTGAGGGTGAAGCCCAGCAAACCATGTTTTAACAAGCCTTCCAAGCAATTCTGAGGTATATAAAGTTTAGGAACTACTTCTTATCCAAATAGTTTAACATTTCTGGATTTCCATTTTCCAATCTGTAATACACTTCTGTGATCAACAATGATGCTCAACATCTGTTCCCTTTCTTTTGAAAGAGCATCCTAATTTTCCACCATGGAAATCACTCTTCCCCATCCTCAGTTCATGTGGTAGAATGGGGCTGACTTCACCTCTAGCTTTAGGGTGGGATTGTGTTCTAACACTAAGCCAATCAGTGTATCCAATCCAGCAGGCCACAATGATTCCTTCAGGTATGGATGTAGGATCTGATTCAGGTCAATGAACTTCATGTCGAGGATTTCAACTGGAGTCACAGAAGACAGAGCTCTCCTCCATTAAAGTTGCTAAGAGGAGACTGTAAATCTGCAGTTAATATAAAAACATAAGCTCTTATTGGATGGTGCCAAAAGAGAGAACTTTAGAGGCAAAAAGATAGAAACTAATTATTATTTTTTTTATATCCTCACCCGATTTTTTCCATTGCTTTTCAGAGAGAGTGGAAGGGGGAGAGAGAGGAACATCAATATGAAAGAGACAACGTTGGTTGTGTGCAGGGCTGGGGATCGAGCCTGCAGCTGAGGTACTTGCCTGTGGCCAGAATCAAACCTGGGACCCTTCCGTTCACAGGCCAATGCTCTAACCATTGAGCCAAACTGGCTAGGGTAAAGCTAATTCTTGATGACATTGATTAAAACCTTAGATACAGCCATGCCTGAGGGGCTTCCTCTGAACCTGTCAGACAAAAAAAAAAAATTACACCTCTTTCCACCTGTCCCCACTACTTGAACATATTTTCTTATTAAGATAATCAGTTTTGTATGATCCAAAATGAGCCCTGATTAATAAACTATTTCATGAGATTTTTGTAAGGAGTAAAATAAATCAATGTATATACAATTAATTGTAAGTGTAAGTTGTGCAACTATATATGTCTGGGTCATCTGAGAAGGAGACACTAAAATGGGATTAGAGATACAAGAGACTTATAAGAGGAATGTCTGTGTGGGAAAAATGGGTAAGGAGTGAAGGGAAGCTGAGAGCCATCAGAGTGTAGTACTTGTCTGGCCCTTGTGAAGGGGAGAGGGAAGGAAGGAAGGTTGTGTGGAAGGTTCTTGGACTGCCCCACAGTTCTAAGAAAGTCCTTTAGCCAAAGTCACCCATCAGAGGAGTACTCCATCTCCTAAGAATGGACCCATCTCAATATCTAGCCATGCTCAATTATTGGTTGGGAGCATGACCTACATGAGAAGGTAGTAATAGACTTCAGAGTATAGCAGTTGAGGCGTAGATCAGTTATGCTCCTCACAGAGATCTGAGACACATTTTCATGACCATGATAAATGCCTGGGGCAGTGTCTAGAATTAGCAGGCCTTCAATTAAAGAAAACAAAACATCCTCAAAAACCCTGCAAACCTATTTCTTTGTTCTAATTATGAGTGCATCCTGGGTTTCTTTCAGCAGTCATGTGTTCTAAATATTGCAGACTAATAAAGCAAAACAAACTCAACTGTCCCAGCAGGGAGGAAGCTATTCAGCTAATCATTTATTGCAGATGCCACTCAGGTGCTGTCTTTAATGCATAACTGCCAGGCATACATACTGATTTCGTCAATATTATACTTGGACTAAAATTATCATAGGTTAGCTGAGAGCATAGGCCACTCCATCTCTCTCTTATTCTAATGGATTGTAATTTCCACATACCATAACCCCAATTTACCTTCCTATGACTTTGGAGTTAATAGTTGTGCACCAAGTCCAATGACTTTTAGAGTGAGAAAATAGAGTTACAAGTTCTTGGAAATTCACATACAGCAAGATTCATTCAGGCCATTTTCTTTCTTTTTTTCTTTTTTACTTGTGCCACCTCTTCTCAAGAGTCAGATTGCAGAAAGAGGCCCTGGGAATCCCTGGATCCAATTCACAGATGAGAAAACTGAGTCCCAAGAGAACCAGGGGTTTGCCTGAGGACATAGAAGATTCTCGGGGGCCCAGACTTTTTTTTGAAAGGGGACTTGACCAGTACCCCAATGCCCCTGAACTGGCTCATATCCGAAGCTCTATTCCTTCCCACCCATAGCAGCTCACTGAATCACATGGCTATAGGTTACTTTTTACTATTTTAATAATTAAGGTGTAAGCTTGATGCTCACTCCTTGGTGACAAGCACACAAATCAATAAACAGAAAACAATGTTTTTCTCTTCCTGTTGCATTCAGTGCTCCACCCTTGAGGTAACTATTACCTTGACTTTTAGCATCATTGACTAAGATGCTTTTTTCAGAACTTCATATAAATGAATTCACATTGTATGTAAAAAAAGGGGGGGGGATCATATAATTATCGTTTCTTCTTTGGTTATCTTCATGGTATCCAAACTAAATACTCTTGATTGTGGAGACAATTCTTGCTTTTCCAAAGGCAGAAAAAACTCACTCAATGCCCTCTTCTCCAAATTAGCTTTCCAAGTGCCCCAGAAGGTTTTTTCTGTGTCTTGTGTCTTTGGCTCTGATTCTTTCCATTTTACTGTCTTTATCTTTTTTCACCCTTGGTCTCTGTGTCCCTTTCTTTCTTTGTCTCTCTCCCTATGTTTCTGCTTTTTTTCTCTCCCAAGCCCTATTTTGCAATTTGTGACTTATCTTGAAAGGGGT
The DNA here is from genome assembly GCF_054644295.1 of Miniopterus natalensis. NCBI lineage: Eukaryota > Metazoa > Chordata > Mammalia > Chiroptera > Miniopteridae > Miniopterus > Miniopterus natalensis. The sequence continues at coordinate 28,291,933 of NC_142092.1, read as the reverse complement.
CAATGCCTGATTATAATTTCTTCCCTCCTACAATGTCTGAGGCGGTGACTGTATTTCATAATAATACACAATGCACTAGGCACTTCCCCTAGTGAAAACTAACTAATCAGTAGGATAATAATTACCAATATGTGCTTCCTGGGAGCAAGTCATTTCTTATATCCTACTGAAGTCACTTCTAGGTCAGGAGAATCTAAAAAAACCCAAAATATATCTTTCAATGAGTGTTGTTTACATAAACAATGAAAAAAGTCCTGATTCCTTGCTATTGGAGACGGAAGAGCAGTAGGGCTTTGTTATTGTGGTGGTGTTGATTTCTAGAGAGACAAGAGGGAGAGAGAGAGAAACATTGATTGGTTGCCTTCCATGCTTGCCCCAACCAGGCATTGAACCTGAAATCGAGGTATGTGAGCCACAGAAGAAAAGAGATCAAGAAACAAGTTACAGAGGCAAAAGAAGGGCCCTTGGAGCTTAGGGGAAAGAGAGAGACAAGGAAAATGTGCCTGAGGGGAGGGGGTGGGGAAAGGTGCGGGTGTGCTCCATTGAGAAAGCCATATCCAGGCTGTTTTCTATCATTCTTTCTCTCATCCAGATGAAGAGCTGAGGGTTAATAGCAGCCAGTTGAATTGTAAATATCTGTATTGGACAGATACATGTAAGAAAAAATGAAACTGGACTTCTTCCTTATACCATACACAAGATATAAACTCAGAATGGATTAAATACCTAGATATTAGATTCAAAACCACAAAAATCCTAGAAGAAAACATAGGCAGTAAGATCATGGACATTTTTCATGACAATATTTTTTCTGAAATATCTCCTCAGACAAGGGAAACAAAAGAAAAAAACAGCCTGGCAGGTGTGGCTCAGCGGTTGGGCATCAACCCATGAACCTGGAGATCACAGTTCGATTCCTGGTCAGGGCACATGCCCCAGTAGGGGGTGTGCAGGAGGCAGCTGATCAGTGATTCTCTCTTATCATTGATGTTCCTATCTCTTCCTTTCCCTTTCTCTGAAATCAAGAAAAACATATTTAAAAAAAGAAAAAGAAAAAAAACAAATGAAACTACATCAAACCAAAAATTTTTGCACAGCAAAGGAAACCATCAACAAAATGAAACCATCACTGCATGGGAGAACATATTTGCCAATGATACACCTGATAAGGGGTTAATATCCAAAATTTATAAAGAACTCAAACAACTCAACACCAAAAAACAATAATCCAATTTAAAAAAATGGGCAAAGGACCTGAATAGACACTTCTCCAAAGAGGACATGCAGATGGCCTATAGACATATGGAAAAATGCTCAACATCGCTAATCGTCAGAGAGATGCAAATTAAAACTACAATGAGCTATCACCTCATACCTGTCAGAATGACTATAATTAATAAATCAACACACAACAATTGTTGGCAAGGATGTGGAGAAAAGTGAGCCCTATTGCATTGTTGGTGGGAATGCAGATTGGTGCTGCCACTCGGGAAAGCAGTATGGAGTTACTTCAAAAAATAAAAAATAGAACTACTTTATGACCCAGCAATTCCACTTCTGGGAATATATACAAAGAAACCCAAAACACTAATTCAATAGAATATATGCACCCCTATGTTCACTGCAGTATTATTTACAATAGCTAAGATCTGGAAGCAGCCCACGAATCCATCAGTAGAAGAGTGGATAAAAAGCTGTGGGACAGTTACACAGTGGACTACTCCTCAGTCAGATAAAAGAGGGAAATTTACTTTTTGCGACAGCATGGATGGACCTGAAGAGTATTATGCTAAGTGAAATGAGCCAGTCAGAGAAAGACAAGTATGATTTCACTCATATGTGGAATCTAATGAACAAAATAAACTAATGAACAGAATAAAAGCACTCATAGGTAAAGAGAACAGACTGGCAGTTGTTGCAGAGGAGTGGGGTGAGGGGCTGGGTGAAAAAGGTGAAGGGATTAAGCGGAAAACCCCACAAAACCTCACAGACACAGACAACAGTATGGTGATTACCAGAGGGAAAGGGGGGTGGAAAGGGACTCGATTTGAGATGGTAAACACACTATAAGCTACAGATGATGTATTATAGAATTATATACCTGAAACCTATATAATTTTCTTAACCAATATTGCCCCAATAAATTCAATAACTTTTTTAAAAAAAGAATCACTCCATCAAATTTCTGAGGTTACCTAAAATGCTAAATGTATAAATGTATTAATTCTAGGGAAGGACTTTCTCCAGTGTCCCATTCCCCAGTGGTGAGTGCCTTTCCCATAGCACATCTTCAGTTTTCAGTTCTCTGAGTCTTGGTTTTGAAACCCTTCTTGAAAAACTCTCTCCAGTTGTTTTAAGTTGGAAGTGAGGCAACCCAGTTACCTTTCCTTGGCTCTCTTTATCATCTTCCTACTTACTTTCTAGAGTCTTTAAAAGACTCATTCAGTCTTACTTTGTTATTACTCAAATGTTCTAATCATGTTATAAAATGACCCAGTCTGGCTGTGGTGAATGCTAAGGTCTTCTGCACAGTGATCTGGAATAAATTGGAATTCAAGCTAAAATGAGGAGAGCAATATTTAAATATAACCCTAGAGGAGTGAGGCATGGACATCCTGGACCAGGACACTAGCTAGTGTTGGTAATTGCAATTCGAAGGAGGGACTAAAACTGGATTCCAATATGAGACAGTACTTGGCTGAGAGAGCCAGAGAGGCAAGCCAAATCTGAGCCCATCAGGTTCTTCTGGCAGGCCAAGAAGCAACACCAAGGCCATAGATCCTGGGGCAATCTCGAATAAGGGTTTCAGAGCCAAGAGTTCAAAGCAGAATGGAGACAGGGTTTAGAGAGGCAGCAGGGGAGGACAGCCATGATGGACTTAGGGTATCGCTAGCACATCACTGTTCATTGATAAATGTGTGACACCAGAGTATTTGAGTTTCCTTAAAAGGCCAGAACCAATTAGGTGTGTGACGGAGGTGCTGTTTCCATATTAGATTAAACCTTTTAGTTCAAATGGTCTGGGAACAAGTTCAAGTTCCATATCAACTTGTTAATTCCAAGCAATTGAATCTGAGGAAAATGAAGCAAGATGCAGTTTTTAAATTCCTGTGCAGATACAGTTTTTGTTCAAAATCTTGTTGTCTATCACAAAGGATCCTGCAGCCCGGCTAGGCATGGCTCAGCAGTTGAGCATCGACCTAGGATCCAGGAGATTGAGGTTCGATTCCCAGTCAGGGCACATGCCAGGGCTGCGGGCTTGATCTCCAATGACTCTCTCATCATTGATGTTTCTGTCTGTCTCTCTCTCCCTCTCCTTTCCTCTCTCTGAAATCAATAAAGATATATTTTGGGGGGAAAAACAAAAAAACAACAACAAAGGATCCTGCAAAAGTTATTAGAGAATTTTTTCAGAAGGAAAACCTGCTCTGAAGCTGTCAGCAAGTGCTTACTTTTGACTCTTTCTAAGTAGTATAATGGAGTGGTTAATAGCATGAATTCTGGAGTTCATATGCCTCACTTTAAATCTCAGTCTTGCCAATTACTAACTATGTATGGCTTTGAGCAAGTTTTGGAACCTCTTTGTGTCCCTGTTTCTGCATCTGAAAACTGAGAATAATAGTAATACCTATGTTACAGGGATGCTATGAGCATTAAATGAATGAATACATGTAATGTTCTTAGATCAAAACCTAGCACATAGTAAGTGCTCTTTAGTGTTAGATATTTCTTAATCACTTATAGACACTTAGATATTTTGAGAAGAACACTCGAGCTAGATCTGTGGTTTTCAGACATTTTTTAAAAAGTGAAATTCTTCAAATTAAAAATTTTATGAGAAACTTAACACATACGATAGGTAAACATGAGATTACAGTTACTGCAGGATATGGGAAACCTGGAGCCCTGCCCACTGAGACCTCCATAGGCCTGCATGGAATCAAAGGGCCATGAAGAGGACAATTTGAAAATGACTGAGTTAGAACTAGTCAGACCCTACTTTCTAGGGAGGAAAGTGCTATAGTCTCTTTGGGTTCTCATTGGCTTCTGGAATGGAATGTACAATGCCTGGGATAGTCTTGAAGGACATCTTGGGGTGAACCAAGGATAGAATGGGACTCATTTGACACATGGCTATTCCCTCATTCATATTGTAGTTGTTTAGTACAAATAATCACCCACTGCGTAGACTGATTTCAAAACATGAGAAAGTATTTTTGCAAAAAGTTGACAAATGGAAGAATGACCTAGGTTTTCAGGTGAATGCAGATGTACATACACACACACATACACACACAGACAGAGAGAGAGAAAGAGAGAGAGGGACAAAAGAAGCTTATTGATAAGACTGGTATGTGGACATCACGTCTATGCTTAGAACAGGGTGTGGAGTGTCTTTGTGAGAGGTCTTTAATTCATTCAATGAACAACTGTTTACTGAGAGCATATTATGAGCCAACCACTATTCTGGATGCAGGAGTTACAGGAGTGAACCTAACAGACAAAAATTCCTGCCTTCTTGGAATGCAACTTCTGGTATTATTACAGCATATCTGTGTCTTCAAATTAGAGTCGAGCAGTTCTAAGCTTGAGAAGTTTCCTCCAGATGTGTTTTAGACATTCATATACTAAATAGAATTATAGACTAGTGAGCTGGAATGAATCAGTGGAAATATTTAATAAAAATCCTTTGTTTTTCCCTGGCCTGTGTGGCTCAGTTGGTTGAGCATAGTCCCAGGCACCGAAAGGTTGCCGGTTCAGTCCTCAATAAGGGGTGTGAGGGAGGCAGCTGATCAATGAAAAAAAATATCCTTTATTTTACAAATAGAGAAATAAAGGCCAAGATAATGCTTTGTCTGAAGTTCATACCAAGTTGATATACACCAAAACCCAGATCACCTGTCAAGTATATAGACCATAACACAACCATCACCCTTTATCCAATCTCATACCCAACTCCCCCAGCAGATCTGCCAACCCATCCCTATTTTTTTCTCATGAGTGAGTCTCAGGGTCAGGTTCAAAATTCAAGAGACACTTCTACTTGATGACAGGATGTGGAATGCTTAGATTAATCAAAACTTGAGTGCTACCCAGCATTTCACTCTCCCACAGGCTGTTTATCACTCTCTCAAATGGTTTTATCAGCATTAATCTTATGGCCATTCATGAAATAAGCCAGGCTTATTTCACAGTATGCTTCAATACCATTTCAGCCTGTCCCTGGAGTATCCAATACCTGGCAAGTACTCTTTTCATGCATCTGGTATATTTTGGCTGATACATTTACTTGTTAACTCATTTATTCCACGAAGACATAACCTATCTAATGCATATTCCTTAAATATAGTTCATATTTTATAAAATCTGCACTTTGCCAATGAAATATCAAGGTATCAATATTGGATTTACCCATTTATTGCTCAAGTATTAATACAAAGCAGGTGCTCTGTTGAGCACTGAGAATGCAAAGATAAAAAGGATTACTCTTTGCTCTCAAAGAATTTACAGTCCAATACGGAGAGACTCATACAAACATATTTACTATTGGATGTAATAAATGCTAACAGAACTATTGGAAAACAAAGGAGGAGAAACTGATGGTACAAATAAGGGAGTCTTCATGTAAGAAAAGTGACTGACTTTGAGACCTGGAGACTGACGGATTGTTCAGGAGAGACAGGAGCAGTGAGACTTTTTACTTAGAAGAGCATGTGTAATCACCTATGTGTGCAAACATCTTGGCATACTTGGGAAGCTGTGAATTGTTTGGAGCTTTTTGAGTATAGTTTCCTTAAACCCTGGGGTTATAAGAGTTAAGACTATAGATGGGACCTAATGGAACTCACCAACGAATTTGACTTTATTTTAGTCAGCAGGAAATTTCTTAAGGAATTTTAGCCAGTGATGATGTGATTAGATCTGGAAGTAGTGGAGCAAAATGACAGGTGTGCCTGTGTGGAGCAGTAAGGGGCCTGAAGATATGCTGGGAAGCTGTTAGGTTGGAGTGTAGGGTATGTGTTAAACACAACAGAGCAGAGGTTGCAAATTGACCACCCATGAGCCACATAGAATCCAAAGCTGTATTTTATGATGCTTGCACAATGGAAACTCATATAATATTTTTTTAAATTTAAATTAGTTACCATATGATCATATTTCATATACAAATGTGGATTTCCATGATTTTTTGAAGAATTAACAGGTATGCTAACAGTTTTCTGGAGTTGATAAGAATTGTTCCCTATAGATGAGGCATGCATTCCTGGTCACCACAGTCATCAGTTTGAGTCTGTAATTCTGGAGCATAGTATCAGTAGCCATATACCATTGGATATTTATGTCACCTGAGGGCATCTCCACAAATGGAGCCTCTCCTGAACCTATAGCCAACCGCTGTTTTCACTAGAATTGACTTTCTAGTGGACAGGGGTCTGTCTCCTATTGAAAACCACAGTATTTCTTGGGATCTCCTAATATTTTAGACATCTTTAAATTCAATTTTCTTAACCATGACTTGACTCTCATGCTAAGTGGTTTGGTGTTGGATATAAGGGACCCTCCTTAAAAAGAAATTATTGGGGTTTCCCAGTGTATAGCAAATTAAGTATTAGAAGAGTGCTTATAAGAGGCCAGTCACAGATCTAGGCACCAAGGAGGATACCAAAGATATAAGTCTGATTACCAGACCTCTCAGAAATTAACAAGCTAATTAGAAGCCATTACCAATCTATTAGCTGAATCTACCTCATATTTATAAGTCCCGGTACTCTGAACACTTGATAAATGATTTCTAACCAGTAGAGTACCATTTAGTGCACTGAAGTAGCCACCTTCTCAATGGCACCCTGAGGTCTAAAAGAATTTTTACGGCTTTCAAGGAAGTAGAAGCTGAAAGCAGAGAGCAGCATCTGAACTGGATCAGTGCAATCTAGTCACACCTGAACCCTGACTCTGTGCTGTAGGTATCAGGGCATATGTTGTAAATGTGGGGATTCCCTTGAACCCCTAGAAAGTCTGAGCTGAAAGCAGTCAGTATGTCCCTGTGAGCAAGACCAAAAATTGCTAAATTAAAACACGTACACACACAAATTTATATTTATTCTCCTTCTAAATTATGACTTTAGAAGATATACAAAACAGTTGTTAGTGCCTTGTTTTTCTTAATGTTCTGTAAATTTATACATCTTCTGAGACTACAAATACTCTCAGTAGCAATAAGGATAAATTAAGGCAATAAACATATTATACAGTGACCTAATAGGAAAAATGATAATTTCTTTAAATGTCACATGGTAGCATTTAGTTTAAATTTAAAAGGCAGTTATTATGAGTAATTATAAGTTAATTAAATATTGATTATTCTAAGAGCTCTATTGTAATTTAGGATCCATGTAGTGTAAAGTAAATCTGGCTGATTTGAAATAAACTTAAAATGATATTGTTAACTACTGTGTATATACATTTTATGGTTATTAAATATGATTTAACAAGCTAAATATTTATGGTGAACAAGTCGAATATTATGGGAAAACATCAACATTGATTTCTCGGTACCTATTCTTATATCTGTTTTGCCAAGCAGCTACTAAATGCTTAAATTTTTGTTTTTTAAAAAACTATAAGTTTACGCTTAATTCTTTCTGTGGAATATTGAAGTGCTTACAAGAGAATCTCCGGGCATTCTTGTGTGCCTGTTGCATTGTGCCTGTCAATATTCTCAAGTGCAATCAATAGTAAATTATTAAGCAGCAAGAATCCTCCACTTACTTTGGCTAAAATGTTCCTTTGAAACACTTAGGTCTTATTTCAGAGTTTATGTTTATGAACTACACAGTCAACTAATTTACATTTCTTTCTTGACTCTTACTAAAACCGTGTCATCAGCCAAACAATGACGAAATACAAGTGGAACTTGTTCTCTTTGTTCCTTTGGGTGTCCATTGGTAGTAAATGCATTTTTTTGAGAAGGTTTCTAACTTTTGAGAGAAAACACAAAATTTGCTCCTTAGAATAAGGTGATGTTTCAGAAATATCTTTAATAAACTTTGATTTTGCCATTGTGACTTTTAATTCATCATTCACCTCTATCCTTCCACCTACCCATTCATCCATCCCCTAGTTATCCAAATGGCTATTTATTCAACAAGCCATTATGCCCAATTTGGCATGGTATTGTGAATACAATTAAATTTGGTTTTTTGGGGGGGTTTTTTGCTTGTTTCCTAGAAAGCCAACTCTGTTGATGCTGAAGGCTAGATAGGTATGTTGTTGGAACTCAGAAAACTGATGCAAAGTGTGCCTATCACAACAAAATACCTAATTTAAAATTTGCGTGAGTTTTTTTTATAGTTAATGGGCATTATAGAATGTGAGAAGAATTAACACATTAAACTGATAATTTTTGAGCACTATTTTTAATGTGCCAGTATTATGCTAGACATTTTACTTTTTTTTTTCTATCCTTATAATAGATTGTAAAGTAGCAGTTATCAATTGCTATTTTCCTTATGTAGAAACTGAAGCTCAGAAAAACTAACTTGTCCCAAAGTCACTGGTTTATTAAGGGATATGCCTGTGATTTATTATTATGTCTGTTTCAGCTGAACCAGGACTGTTCCCCTACACCAGTCATTTCTATAATATAGTTTATCGGGGTTACTAAGAGAGACATACAGACTAATTTATTGTGGCTTAATTAATACTAGGTACTTATAGTATCTCATAAATTCTAAAATGTTCACATTTTCATATTTCTAAAATTGAAATGCATCTTTTAATCAGTAGTATCTTAACACTTATTTTAACTAGTGATATTTTAAAAATATGTTTTTATTGATTTCAGAGAGAGAAAGGGAGAGAAAGAGAGAGATAGAAACACCAATGATGAGAGAGTCATTGATCAGCTGCCTCCTGCATGCCCCCTACTGGGGATCGAGCCCTCAACCTGGGCATGTGGCCTGACCAGGAATTGAACCATGATCTCCTGGTTCATAGGTTGATGCTCAATGACTGAGCAATGCCGGCGGGGCAGTAGTGATTTTTTTCTTTAATGACACATTAAGTGATAGTGCCTCTTATAATAAATGACATCTTAATTCAATAAAATATGGAAATACATTTTTATTGAATATAATACAATTGTTTATAGTTAAAGGTAAATTAATTTTCCCTTCTTATTTTAAACTCTACTTTTGACCAGAACTCATGGCTAGACTTGCTTTTCCATGGTAGTTATCCTTGTAATCCCTCCGTACCTCTCACCTATCCTACCAGATTCTTCCTTTATAGGATGGTGCTATACCTTGTTGTGGTTGGATTTCTGAAAGAGAAGGCTTTGGACATTAAAATGGTAGATTGAAATGAAACATTAAATGTAAATATTTTCAGGGCTCTTGGATGTTATCAACTGTTGATGTTAAAATATAATACATGGGAAATAAAACTGGATATTTGCTTCCTGATTCATTGCTATAATCTGAAATTTAATTTGTCTATAATTACCTTCCTCCTGCTTTTCATCTTTCCAAATCAACTTCCCAAGTTGGTAGGACCACTGTATGCTCAGAATTTTCTCTTCTTTTTTCCTGCACCCTCAAGTTTTAGCTACTCTGCCTGCTTTCAAAGCCCTTAATATAGTTACCTCACCCTACTACCCATTTATACTTCTCGCTACTCCCCAACACTGTCTCAATAACAACTCTCCCTTTCCTGACTTCCTATCAAAATCTTTTAAGATTAGGAGTCTAATTTTGGCTCTGTAACTCATTTGCTGTCTATAATATTTGTACAAATCACTTTATCTCCCTGAATCTCAGATTCTTAATGTGTAAAATTGGGAGAGAGGATGCAGGGCAAGGGTGGGGAGGTGCATGAGCTATCACTAAGTTCACTTCCAATTCTTAGGTTTCTTTTCCTTTCAATTGTGGGTTGAATGCCATATCCTTTATGATGCCTTCTCCAGTCATACCAGCACTCACTAGCATCACTTCTCTGAAGTCTTATAGCACCTGCAGCCTGTACTACACAACCAGTTACTGATATACAGATTCTCTTATATCATTTCTCTTTTTCTTTATAAAGTTTCACTGTTAGCTCTCTATATGGACCATAAGCTTCTCTAGGGCAGGGACCATGATTTAGGTTTCTTTGATGTGCCTTTCATCTATGTCAAAGAATCTAACATAGTAATGTGCTCACAGAAGAAGTTAATGGCATATTTTTGATAGATTATTGACTGAGAAAAAATAGAATTAATGGTACTGCTGTACCAAGCTACGTGAGCTGGAACAATCCTGCTCTTTTATCTACACTCAGATCAGATATTACTGCCTCTGTAGGACTCTGCTTTGTTCATCTTTCCATTCTCAGCACCTAGCTCATAGCCAGTGTTTAATAAGGTTGGTTGAAAGAATGGATGAATGAACATCCTTTTTGAGAGCTTTTTTTAGTCACTAGGTTTATTAAAAATAGTTTCATCTCATCAAGAAAGTACCTTTCAAATGTGAGCTTTTTATCTGGGCATGTAAATACTCCCTTTCAAAGTACATTAATCTCCATAAGCTTTTATTATTGTTGTTATTAATATGCCATGAACTCCAATGCTTTGTTTTCCCCCATCAGAGTCTCTCCACCAAGTAGGCACTTGCCCTTGTCTAATCACATCTGCAAGTAAGCAAATATTGGCAAAAACTCATAAAATCTTATTATTCCCTTTGGGTAAATGATGTCAAACTCAGTGGCCACTGTTGCCATTTATAAGTATGAATCACAAATTTACATTGCCTCTGGACATAATAAATGGCCTGCCTCATAAAATGTGAGAAAACCCTGCTTCCACTTCTGTAAGAAGGGTCAGCATGGATAATCAACTCAAAACAAGCCTTTGAAAGCATTTTGATGCTCAAGGTTGCTTATCACATCTCAAGTCCTCAGAGTAACATGCAATGTTTTTACTTACTTAGTTCTAATCCATAAGTTTTGATTGCTTGTAAAAATCATACTGTGTAGCAAGGGAAGCTAAAATGGCTTCTCTGAGGAACGGGCATATTAGTTGTGATTCTTGACTGCAAGCAACAGAGACTGCGTCCAACAAAAGGGAAGTTATTGCCTGGGCATGAAGGATTCACAAGGACTCTGGGATGCTGGGGGATGGGGCTTGAGGATAAGTGGGAACCAAAGAAGCTCCAGATAATAGGTATTCTTTTTTTAAATTTTATTTTTTCCATCACCTTTTATCTCCTTTATGCCCTCTACCACCTCCACCCATCCCCCTCCACCCAGGCAATCACCACACTGTTGTCCATGTCCGTGAGTTCTCTCTCTTTTCTTTTTTTCTCTCTAACCCCCCCCCCCACTCCCCTCTACCCCACCCCACCACTGTCTGCTTGCTCTCTATCTATGAGTCTGTCTTTCAGATAATAGGTATTTTTAATAACCTGACCTGTCTGGACAGGACACTACTGTCACCATTGCTAAAATGAACAGCCTTACAAGAATTCCCCAGTCCTTGAGTCACCCACTCAAGGGTTCGTATCCAATTTCCTTTGTGTGAAAGAGTTGCCTAGAACATTTCAGAAAATGGGGAAATGGTAAAATCCCAGTAGGAAATCAGGAAGCTATTATAAAGGGGAAGGCATACTGAGTGGCCCCAAAGTAACAAACATCCACCACTGTAAGTGCTGAAAAATACCAGCTTGTGTTTATTCAGAGTATTGTTCAGTCAGCCAGTTGACTAACATAATACGTGTCTACGATGTTTAGCTACTGTGCAGAGAGGTTGGCCTCTGACCTTGAAGAGGATACCATCTAGTGGGTAAGGGAAGCCTATAAAGGATTAGGTGCAGTGCAGTCTGATTAGGGTCAGAATGAGTCATGGGTAAAGTGATAAGGAAATTCAGTGAACAGGAATTATGAAAAATAGTGAAAAGGAGGGAAAAGAGTATTGACTGTATATGGATGGATTTGATTGAAGATGGATTTGATTGGAGATGGATTTGATTCTTCTAGTGCCTAGCAGCTCTGTAATTTTGGGGAAAAGTCACTTATCATCTCTAACACTCAGTGTCCCCATCTGTAAAACGACAAGAATAAGTGTTCTTGTAGAATTAGGAGATGATGAGATTGCATATTTTTAAGCGCTCAGCAGGTATTTGGTAACTGGTTGTTGATTCATTCATTTATTCATTCCCAGCACAAGAAGTGACTGACTTCTGGCTGGACACAGAAGGGAATATTGGAAATAGATCTTGAAGAAATAAGTAGGTATCCCTCAGGGCAGAGGGAAAGGGCAGTCTGAGCACAGCAAAGGTGAAGAAGTGATAAGGGCATGGGAATGTCAGGAGAGGTGGCAAGAAGATTAGCAAAGATGGACTGTGGACATTTAGGGCAGTGTCAGGCAAAGAGAAGAGAGACATAGGCAATAGTTGATAAAAGGTGTAGTGCAATGTTCATGTTGGATTTTACCCAGTATAAAGTGCTTTTTTAAATGTGATCCCTGTGCTTCTTGCATCAAACCCACTGGAATTGCTTCATAGAAATGCAGCTTCCAAGGCCCAACTTTGACTTCCTGAATCAGAATCTCTGAAAGTAGGGTGTGGGAAATCCACAGTTTTTATAATGTCTGGGGGATTTCAAAGCTCCTTACAGTATGAGAATCCCTTATGTAATATAGAGAGCCAAGGGAAGTGCTTCCATGGGGTAATCATGAGGAAAGAAGAGATGAGGACTCCATGCACTGTTTTTTTATTTATTTTTTATTTATTTTTATTTTATTATTTTATTTTAGGAATTTGGAATATATTGTATTTATCTGGATAAAATTTTTATATTGTTGAACTAAAAACACATATGGGACAGAATCGCAGCTCAAATAATGGTATTCTCTTTTTATAGCCCAAATCAGACTAGACTATGGAATTATTCCATGGCAAATAAAACAGAGCAAGATGGTTGATAATAAAAGTGAATGATTTCTAAAAGCATTTAACACTCAAGGAGATGGAGCCAGGAGAATGTATGCTTTTGAAAACGGGATAGGGGTGGGAGAAGAGGGGGGGAAACAGTATAAATTTTCAGAGTTATGGTAACTGTCACAGAAAATTCAACAATTTTCTTTGCAGAATTTAGAAAATGAGTGCGCATAATTCCAACTGAGTGATATCACAGGGAATTTGAAAAGTACCCCGAGGCAATTCAGAGAGCTGCTTTTACATTCAAGCTGAATGAAAGAAAACATCCATATTTCAACTAAGCATGCACACACACACACACACACACACACACACACACAATCACAATGGCTGCATGCAAAGCAAAACACAAAAACACTTAGTCACAAAAATATATTGTTAGGTTGAAGGTACAGCTGGTAGAATTGCTTTCTGGATGCCCTCTATCTATCCACCCAGACCCCAAAGTCAGGAGTTGGATATTGAGACAAAATGATCAACCAGCTGCAATTCAACCTCAGACTTTTTTGTTGGGAGCTGAATAGATTTTTTAAAATGTTGGTTCCCATGTTGTTCTGACTTAAAGGCTTAAACTTACATAAGTGTGGACTTTTTTGTATTTAGATGTTTATTTCCAGAGGACTGCATTGAAGCACAACCTGAAATTTCTGGCAGCCCTGTGAGTAATGCATTAGAGTCCTTTGAACCAATTCCTTGCCTTCATTCACTTGCTAAATGCAAATCAGAAAGCAGATACAAGGAAAGAAAAGAAGGCCAGTAACTTGTTTAAAAGACCACAGAGGATCACATCTGGTAAACCAGTAGTAAAAAAAACAAACTGTCCATCATTTGGGAAACAATTTCAACATAATAACATGAAGAAAAGGTGCAATCTTTCTGAAACAGAAAGACAAACAGATGTGTATTCATGGCCATAGTGATCTGGGCAACAGAAATGAAGAATGTCCGTGGAGGACTCAAAATGGAACTCTAAGGGTCACTTTTGGTCATGTTCATTCATCCATAGATCCATCCATTCAACTAACATTTCTTTAGCCATTTCTAATGTCATGGTTTTTGCTAGGTGGTGTAGATATAAAGATAAATGTGATATAGTGACTCATCAAAATGCACTCACTCCTGTGGGAGAGGCAGACATGGAAATAAATACTTACAGTACAATGTGTATACATATAGTCTGTAAGCATACGAATAGTCATAAGAGTGTAAAGAAGAAAATTGGAGAAACATAGTACTTGAAATTGTAAGTGTATGTAAGAGAAGAGGGAACAAGGAAAGTGCTTAAGAGGGAATTAGTTGGACGTTTTGGCCAATTTTAATGGGATATTGGAAACTCGCTTGATATATTACCATTTAAATATTATTCATATGATCATGCTGTATTAAGCTGAAACATGAGTTCTGAAGATAAAATAATCTTACAGTAATGTAGCTGGAATGACACATCTTCTATCTGCCACTCTCAGGATGAAGTAGGGAATATAGGAAGGAAAGTATGTGGTCAGGATCTCTGTCTCTCTGAGTCAGGAATTTTTAGAAACTCAGATCATTTGCTTGATTGGAATGAATTTAGGGTGGTATCTCTTTTTCTCACAGTTCAGGAGATGAAGAATGTTAAAGTAGAATGAGTTCAAATTATCCTTAAACTATGGAATACGTGATCTTTTTTTGATGACTCAGAGAACAGTGAATGAGCAGAAGAAACTGGCATTTATTGAACACCTGCTTTGCATGTGGTTCTATATTCAGAGTTTAATATAACTTATCTCATATATTAGTATTATGTAGGAGGGTTATGGAAGTAGCAATTTCATATAGGTTCTAAACATAGAGATTTGTGGATTCAAATCCAGCTTCTCAATTTATAAGTTGGGTGATCCTGGACAAGGTATTTAACCTTTCTGGGCCTCAGGTTTTTCATCGAGAAGATGTATATATTAATATAATCCACTTCAATGATTTCTATGACCATTAAATTATTTAATATAAGTAAAATACTTGGAGTAATACCTGACTCGAAATAAACACCAATAAATGTTAGCTACTTTTATTGCTTTTTTTTTTTTTTTTTTACTACATATTATTTTGTTTTTAGTTATTCTTCTGGGGAAAATACCCATTTATATTTTTTAAAACTTAGCAAACTAGAAATAGAAAAAATAGAATTTGATCAAGTGTAGTAACAAAAAGCATACCATAAACACCTTCCTTACTGGTGAAATGTGAAAAGTTTCTCTCTGAGACCAGAAAGCAGACAAAGATGCCTTTTACCACCACTATTCAACAATGTACTGGACATTCTCGGAAAGACATTAAGGCATGAAGAAGAAAAGAAAGGTATAAGGACCAGAAAGGAAGAAATAAGCTATCACTAACATAAATAATATGGTGGTGTACATAAAAAATTCAAAAGAATTATTGGAATTAAAAGGTGACTTTATCAAGGTTGCTAAATACAAGATCAATACACAAAAGTCAATAGAATTCCATGTTCTAGAAACAAACAAAATAAAAATAAAGTTATAGCCCGGCCGGGCGTGGCTCAGCGGTTGAGCATCGACCTAGGATCCAGAAGATCGGGGTTCGATTCCTGGTCAGGGCACATGCCCGGGTTGCGGGCTGCAGCCAATCAATGACTCTCTCATCAGTGATGTTTCTATCTCTCTCCCTCCCTCTCACTTCCTCTCTCTGAAATCAATAAAGATATATTTTAAAAAAATAAAAATAAAAATAAATAAAGTTATAAAAGGTAGACTGAGTGAGAAGTTCCAATATATGCATAATTGGTGTGTCAGATGAGAGAATATCAAATGAGGGAAAGAAAGTGCACTTTCCCTTTCCACTGAAGAATGAAGGCTGCGTGTCCCTGGATAGAGCTGGACAGGTGGAGAGCAGAGCCGAGCGGAGCTGCCTAGCTGAAAAGGGGCCTGACGCCAGGGCCACCTGGCCCCTGGGCTTCCTCACAGCCATGCTGTTTGCATAGCCGGACTGATTTCATCACCATGCTGCATCACCCTTGAACTGTTTTGCACAGAAGAAAGTTTCCTTCTTTACCGCACCCCAAGTAGGAGATTCCTGTTGGCCTTGAATTGGCACCAACAACCATCAGTTGACACCTTCCATCTTAATATGAAGATATCAGGGAAAATTTACTCATCTATTATCTGGCGACCATATAAAGGATGGATTTAATGGTGGATGTTGTTATGCTTCATGTTGTTCCGAAGTTCCCTTAAACTATCTTTTTAAAATTTTTATTTGCTGCTCTGATTGGGTGTTTTCTACTACCTTGTCTTCCAAATCACTGCTTCCATCCTGTGCTTCATCCAACCTACTATTGATTCCTTTTAGTGTATTGTTCATCCCAGATATTGCGTTCTTCATCTCTGACGGGCTCTTTATTGCGGGGTCAGTGTCCTTTTTCATGCTGTGGAAGTCTCACTAGGTTTCTTGTACTTCTCATGAAGTGCCTTGAGATCCTTATTGCCATCTTTCTGAGCTCTCTATCTGATAAATTGCTTGCCTTTATTTTATTTTGTTCTTTTTCAGGAGATTTCTCCTGTTCATTCATCTGGGGCATGTTTGTTTGTCTCCCCCTTTTGGTCCCCCTGTGTTTGTTTCTATGTATTAGGTACATCTGCTATGCTTATCCTTGGTTGTGTGGGCTTATGCAGTAGGTGTCCTGTGGGATCCAGTGGCACAGTGTCCTTGATCAGATGAGCTGGGTGCTTCAGGAATGTCTCTCGTGTGAGTTATGTGAGCTGTCCTGTTGCAATTGAGCCTTAATTGTTATTGGCCAGTTTGTGCGTTGGTTCAACCCTCAGGCTGGGTTCATACTGGGGATCGACCTCGACCACAGTATGAGCTATTATGTATGTGCTGACCACACTAAGCAGAATTTGCCCCAGCAGGGTTTATTGCCTGTCAAGATCTCTCTTTGGATATGACACTTGTCTGAACAATATGCTCTGGTGTTGTCTGAAGCTGGCTACTGGGTGCGTTGGTTCTGGGGCCTCTTGGGAGGGACTCTGGTGCAGATCAATGTCCAAACTGCCTGTGACTGGCCTTGGGCAACCTGTTTTAAGCTACAAAGTGATCCACAGTTTGTGGATGCCTCTGCTGGGCTTGGGTATGTGTGGGGAGACCAAGCAGTACACCAAGGCCAGCTTTCCTTAAAACTGAGTTCTGGGGCATGTCAGCAAAAGGCCCGAGGAACCCAGAGAGTTACCTCCACCTGCCTCCACCTACTGGCTGCCTGTTAGCCTCAGTCACTCACAGAACCACTGGTAATACTTGAGTTGCATGAGGAAGGTTCCCAGTGAGTCACCAGGTAGGGGCGAGCGGTATTTACCAGAGTGATACAGGTTCAGTATTGATGCCAGTGCTGGGTCTGAGGCCACTCAGCAAAATTCCTAGGGTATACTAAGTCTAGCTGAGACCTGCTGGGTGCCCATATACCTTCGGCATCTCAGGAAGTCATCAGGGTGAAGCTAGCAGAGTTTATCAGGCCTAAACAAACCAAGATTTGCCTGTGTGAAGGGAGGGCTCTGCATCTGTCAGGTGTGTGAGGGAAAAATGGCCTCTGTCCTAGAACTACACAGTGCATTTTGTCCCATATTCTTCCAGGATCCTGAGTTCAGTAGGGTGGGACCACCAGAAGTCAGGCTAGTGGGACTAGTGGAGCTTCCTTGAAGGGGAGCGAGTGCCAGTCAGGTTTGGTAAAAGGAGGGAGGAGTGGCTACCTCCTCAGAGCCACACAACAGAAACTGATACCCACTGAGACTGCCTAGACCTCTAAACTCCTGACCAGGCAGCTGACTCCTTAGCAGGGTGTGAGCTCCTCAGGGAGAGGTGATGGGAATCCAGAGGGTGGTGCTATTGCATCCCCCCAGGTTCACACCATGAGGAGGGTAGTGCTCTACCCAAGAAAGATGGGGTCTGCAGTGTGGGAGAGGGGACTGTGCACAGAGATCCTAGTGGCTGTCTCTTCAGCTCACGCCCTAGAGCCACAAACCCCCATCTCTGCTTATGTGACTCTAGTCTGCTCTGCCTTCTCTCCATCTGAGCCCAGGGTGAGTAGCTACAAACAAGATTTTGTGCATTGGGCTTTTAAGAGTGCACTTGTGTTACTAAGCAACTTCTGTCTCTCTCTAGAGGACAGATTCCCCTCTGATTTTCACTGCCTGATGTTGTATGGGCACCTCTTTCCAGCTCTGGTGCTCTGGGCTGGGGAGCCAGGCGTAGGGTTGGATCCCATTCTCCTCAGGGGGAACTGCTGAAGATCACTGTGTTTTTGGTGCTGAGGCCTGCTGTAAAGCCTTGAGTCTGATGCTCTGACCTTCTGGCAACTTCCATTAGGCCCCTTGTCAGGTCCCTTTGGCTCATACAAGCTCAAGTGGGCCCTGCTGTTGCAGCTGAGGACTTCACTTGGATAGAGCACATTCACGGTGGTCCCTCTGACTGGCTGAGCCTCCCTAGGTCTTGCTTTCCTGGCAGAGAGGAAGGGACTCTGCACTTGGAGGGAGATGAAGCAGGTCAGATTGTGCAGTCCCCACTCTCCAGGGTCCTGGATGGCAGGGCCAGGCTGCTCAGCTCAGTCCATTGATGGATCAGGGCAGGGCTGGTGTGGGATAGGGGCAGTGTTGGGGGGTGGGACGTGGGCAGGGCACAGGAAGGATGGATGGATGGGACCTTCCAGCTGGGTATGTGACTCCCAGGTACCTTCATGACCTTCACTCCCAGCCCCTTCTTCTCCTTCCCTCGTTGAGGTCTCTGCCCCAGGTCTCAGCACCCCTGCTTTCCCAAATAAGGCTCAAAGTGGACAAGGTGACCTTGGATGTAGGGAACTGCCCCTAACACCTTAAAATCGTGTTTATACTCAACAGAGAATCTGCACTTCTAAAGACCCAACCTAAATAAATAAAGATTTATTTACACAGAAGTTCCCTTCAGCACCATAACGGGAGTGAAAATGGGTCATGTTCCACAGCAGGGGCTTTGGAAATTCGGATGTGGGGACACAGAAAATGCCAAGGAGGGAGAAGACTGACTGGCAGAGTCCACCCCTAGGGAAATGAGGTTCCGGGAGGGCACACGCCCCAGAATCCTCCCCGCCCAACACCCACAATTACCCATACAACATGCACAGGCACCCACACATCCATGCATGAACATGCACAGGCACCCACACATCCATGCATGAACATGAGGAAACAGGTACACACACGTGCACAAGCCAATACAATGTGCATACACAGGGGAAGGACTGGAATGGTGAGCACCCCCTGTAGGGCTCTTCTCCCTGGAGGGACTTTGTTCTTTATTTGATTCCGAATTGCTTTAGAATTCATTATTGTACTATAATAAACCTTTATTTTTTTGTCCTAAATCCTTTAAAACTAAGAACTAAATACTGTACTTTACAAAATAGATGAGTAATCAATGGATAACATTGAACATACGGCTTTAATATTTTTATTTTATTTTCTTAATTTATCTTTATTGTTGAAAATATTACAGATGTCCCCTTTTCTCCCCATTGACCCCTTCCACCCCGCACCCACTCCCTGCCCAAGGCCTTCATCACACTACTGTCTGTGTCCATGGGTTATGCATATATGCATATAAATTCTTTGGTTAATCAAGCCCCACCTTCCCTCGGAGATTTGTCAGTCTGTTCCATGCTTCTGTGTCACTGAATCTATTTTGTTCATCGGTTTATTATGTTCTTTAGAGCCCACATATATGTGACATCATGTGATACTTGTCTTTCTCTGCGTCGCTTATTTCACTTAGCATAATTTTCTCTAGGTTCATCCATACTGTCCCAAAGGTTACGAGGTCCTTCTTCTTTATAGCTGCATAGTATTTTATGGTGTAAATGTCCCACAGCTTTTCTATCCACTCATCTACTGATGGGCACTTGGGCTGTTTCCAGATCTTAGCTATTGTAAATTGTGCTGCTATGAACATAGGGTGCAAATATTCTTTCTGATTAATGTTTCAGGATTCTTGGGATATATTCCTAGAAGTAGGATCACTGGGTCAAAAGGCAGCTCTATTTTTAATTTTGTGAGGAAACTCCACGCTGTTTTCCACAGTGGCTGCCCCAGTCTGCATTCCCACCAGCAGTGCACTGGGGTTCACCTTTCTGCACACCCTCGCCAGCACATGTATTTTGCTGATATGTTGATGGCAGCCATTCTGACAGGTGTGAAGTGATACCTCATTGTGGGTTTAATTTGCATCTCTCTGATGATTAGCAACGTTGAGTATTTTTTCATATGTCTCTTGGCATCTGTATGTCCTCTTTGGAGAAGTGTCTGTTCAGGTCCTTTGCCCATTTTTTAATTGGATTATTTGTCTTCTTGTTCAGTTGTATGAGTTCTTTGTACACTTTGGAAATTAGCCCTTTATCAGATGCATCCTTGGCAAATATGTTCTCCCATACCATGGAATTCCTTTGTATTTTGAGGCTGATTTATTTTGCTGTGCAGAAGCTTTTTAGTTTGATGTAGTCCCGTATGTTTATTTTTTTCTTTTGTTTCTCTTGCAAAAGGAGAAACAAAAAGGAGATGTATCAGTGACAATTTCACTATGTGAGATGTCTGTGACTTTACTGCCTATGTTTTCTTCCAGGATTTTTATGCTTTTGCTACTTACATTTAAGTCTTTTTTATCAATTTGGAATTTTTTCTTGTGTATGGAATAAGTTGGAGATCTAGTTTCATTTTTTCCAATGCAATTCCTGTTAACATACCAACAGCATATTTCATAGAGTTAGAACAAATATTCCAAAAATATATATGGAACCAAAAAAGACCCCAAAAAGCGGCAACCATCTTGAGAAAGGAGAGGAGAGTTGGAGGGATCCCTTTACCAGATATCAAGCTATACTACAAAGCCATTGTAATCAAAACAATCTAGTATTGGTACAACAACAGACATATAAATCAATGGAAAAGAACAGAAACCCCAGAAATAGATTCAAGCTATTATGGTCAGTTAATATTTGATAGAGGAAGCAAGACCATACAATAGAGTACAGACAGTCTTTTCAGCAAATGATGTTGGGAAAATTGGACAGGGACATGCAAAATATAACTTTAATATTTTTAGAACTATCAGTCATATGCATTATAAAAAATTCAGGCATTCAGGAAAGGAAAAGAGATTTGCAAGTCCCGTGCCATAGGTGACCATTATGAGTGGCTTGGTGAACATCTCTTAGACTCTGCCTCCCTCATTCTATTTGTGTCTGTCACAGGCAGACTCATTCTCACATATTTGTGTCTGCCTGATGAAATTACATGTATGTGGTCTAACAGGGGATATCCTGGATGCAGACATTGGTCCATGTGTCTTGTATGAAAGCACCCCTGAAGTCTTTATGTGTCAGTACCCAGAGACCCCTGCACCCACTTTAGCAGCTGCTCAGCTTACCTCGTCCATGTGGACCAGGATTCGTGGATCCCATCCCCTCTCCTTGGATATTAGTGTTTTTTCCAATTCCTGGCTGTTTCATCAGTGCTCGGATGAGTAGTCTCGAAATTATGTCTTTGAACAATTATGCAAGAATTTCTGTGGGGTGACCTCCTGGGCGAGCACTGCCAGGTGCAGGGAGCACCTGTGGACCTTTGACGGGTCCTGCACACTGTCCTCCCAGAGCAGGGGCCTCACCAGGGACATGCTGGGGCCTCTGCTGCCTCACATTGTCCCCAGGGCTGGTCACCACTAGAACAGAGGCCTGCCAGTCTGATGGTGAAGGTGCTCTCCCCCTAGTGGTGACAGTGGGTGTGTCCCCATCAGGGAGGTCAGGGCTCTCATGTTTACTGGTGTGTGCACTGCCTCTCTTTTGTGTTTGCCCTCTGTCCCTTCACAAAACACTGACTTTCCGGAGTTTTCTGATCCACAGGGATGTGAAACCTTTCTCTGGCCTTGGGTTGTGAGGAATGTTTCCAGCTTGTGGTTTGTCTTTCCAGATTTCTGTACTTTTCTTGTTTTTGTTTTGGGGACAGGAAGAGCCAGCCATTGTCTGACTGGCTCCTGGCCCTGGGGTCACCCTTAGCATAGACACGTCTACCCCGAGATTATGCTCACACTTACTCAGAGGGCTTCTTCTTTTTTGACATTTGATCTCTAATCTATCTGAGATTTCCCTTCCAAATAACAAAAATGCTATTTCAGATAAAAATATGTGAGCAGACACAGCATGGGATCTATTGTGAGATTCCATTTATAGGGAATGTTCAGAACAGGTAAAGGAGCAGAGACAGAAAGCAGATCAGGGGTTGCCAGGGGCAGAGGAGTGGGGAGTGAGCACTCCTGATGCAGGGTTTCCTTTTGGGTGATGGGACATCCTGCAACCAGATAGTGGTGATACTTGCACCTCATCCTGAATGTACTTCATGCTCAGGAATGGCACCATTTAAAATACAAACAATAATTTTATTTATTACTTAAGTTGCATCACCCCATGGAGTAATGAAGGCTAAGATTAGAAAAAAGAATGAAAGCAACCCCCAACCAAAAACCACAAAGAAGAAACATAAGAAAATAATCAAGTAAATCACAGCATCGAGAAAACCCAAAATCTCCAATGAAATAAAATAAATCAAAATGTTTAGTGAGTGTGCGCAAAGCCTGTTCTTTGGGTGGGAGAGGGCGAGCACGTTCAACGAGCAGCCCTTGAGCTTTCCCTGGTGCCTTTTTCAGGCACAACCCCTCCTGGGTGGCAGGAACCAGGGCAGGTTCCGAGGAAGGTTCTTCGGGCAGCGGTGGTGGGGCCTCGCTTACATCAACAGATGCTTTATAAGCCAGCCCCGGCTCCAGAGCTGCAAATGGAGCAGATGCTGGAGGTAGCCTGACAGCTGGAGGTGGGCTCCCCTCCAGCTCTGCATTGGGGTACTCAGGATAGATGTCAGGTGTTAGAGCAAGAGCAGCCTCTACCTCCTGGGCTGGTGCTGGAGTTTGGAGAGAAGAAAAGATCACCCACAAGCCTTCATGTCCATGTCTCCCCCCAAAGACAGAACACAGCCACAGCCCAGGACCCACCACCATGGGACACCCTCCCCACTGGCAGTCCAGCAGAGGGGTGGTCTGAGGCCGGTGTTTCCTCTGGCCAGCCTCTGGGGGTGCTCCCTTTGTGCCTGGCCCTAATCCCTCCCCATAAGCTCACATGCACCTTCCCCACCCATCCAACCGCACCTCCCCCACCTTATCACTCTTAGGCTCTGCCTCCTTGGGCAGTGGATCAAGTTAGTACAGTGGTCTCAATCCTCAGATTATGCACACACTAACAGGGCTTCTTTTTTTTAACATCTGATCTCTAATCCATCTGGGATTTCCCTTCCTAATAACAAAAGTGCTATTTCAGATAAAAACAAATAAAAATATGTGAGCAGACACAACATGGCACCTATTACAAGATTCCATTTATAGGGAACGTCCAGAATGGGTAAAGCAGCAGAAACACAAGGAAGATCAGGGGTTGCCAGGGGCAGGAGGAGTGAGTACTTTTGGTGCAGGGTTTCCTTTTGGGTGATGACACATCCTGCACCTAGATAGTGGTGATGCTTGCACCGCATCCTGAATGTACTTCATGCTCAGGAATAACATCATTTAAAATACAATTTTATTTACTACTTATTTATATCAGAAAAATAAGGGCTAAAAACTTAAAAAAGAAAATAATAAAAGCAGCCCCCAAAAAAGAACCCCAAAGAAGAAACGTAAGAAAGTACAAAAGTAAAGTACATCTTGGAGAACACCAATATTCTACAATTAAATTAAATAAGTATGGAAGTTTAGTGAGTATGCGTAAAGCCTCTTTGAGTAGGAGCAGTCCTTGAGCGAGCCCTGGTGCCTCTTCCAGGGGCAGCTCCTCCTGTGTTGCAGGAACCAGGGCAGATTCGGAGGATGGTTCTTCAGCCACAGTTGGTGGGTCATCACTTATATCAGCAGATGGTGTACAGGCCAACCCTGGTCCCTGAGCTGCAGCTGGAGCAGCTGCTGGAGGTGGCCTCACAGCTGCTGGGGTGCCTACCTCCAGCTCTGCATTGGGGTCCTCAGGATGGACATCAGGTGTTATAGCAAGAGTGGCCTCTACCTCCTGGGCTGGTGCTGGATTTGTGAGAGGAGAAAAGACCACCCTCATGCCTGCATGTTCATGTCTCCCCCCAAAGACAGAACACAGCCACAGCCCAGGACCCACCACCACGGGACACCCTCCCCACTGGCAGTCCAGCAGATGGGTGGTCTGAGGCTGGTGGTTGTTCCTGGCCAGCCTCTGGGGGTGCTCCCTTTGTGCCTGGCCCTAATCCCTCCCCATAAGCTCACATGCACCTCCCCCAACCATCCCACCCCCACCTCCCCCACCTTCTCACCCTTAGTCTCTGCCTCCTTGGGCTCCAGGGCATCCTGCCTGGTTTGTTTAACATCAGCACCGCGCTTCAGGTTGGAGTCAACATTTGTGAGCTGCCTGCGGAGACCGAGCTCCTTCAAGGTGGGATGCTTGAGGACCCTGGGCAGCTTTGGCAGAGGAATCCTGCGGCGAGCCATTGGCCCTGGTTCCCCAGACCCCCAGGTGTCCACACTCACTTCAGGCCTGCTCTGGCCCTCAGTGGTGTGGCTCACCTGCCCCTCACAGGTGGACATGGGGCGGGGGTCTTTGTTGACCAGCTGCTGCTCCTCCACGACCTGGGTTGATCTCTGTAATGACAGTGACAGGCAGCCGGTCAGGAGGCCTCAAGCCGTGCCTGGCCCTAGTCCCTGCTGCTTCTGCCCACTGGACCTTCTGCTCCCGGATCAGACCCAGCCCTGTGTCTGCACAGACCTCCTCCAGGGGAAATGAGATTCGCCTCCAGGGCTCAGGATAAACCTCAGGCAGAGGGGGCCACCCACAGTCCACATCCACCCAGCCAGCCTCGACCTAGGGTGCGAACATGACAGGCCCAGCAGGCTTCTGACATCCCCACCTGCAACCTGTTCCTTCTCTAGGCAGGCCCTTCCCACAGGAGCCCCCATTCTACACACACACACACCACACACACACACACACACACACACACACACTCTCTCTCTCTCTCTCTCTCTCTCTCTCTCTCTCTCTCTCTCACTCTCACACTCACAGAGGGAACATAGGGCTGGTTGAGGTGGGATCAGAGTGGTGGCCTGGCCCAAACAAAACCATTCTGGGGCTCCCTGTGTTACCTCCGTGTGCCGCCTTGAAAAGGGCCACAGTCGTCGGGGCTGAGTCCAGATCCCCTGGCGGCCTCGGCGGGACACACCCTCCCCGCTGCCTCTTTTGAGGCCTCGGCCTCGGGACAGTGGCAGACAGCACGAAAACATGGTGTCCTCTCCAACGTCTCGGTCCAAGTGAGCTGGGAAGGGGCAGTTATGGAGTGTGGCTGCCCGGTTACCAGGGTTCCAAGTTCTGTCGGGCTCCATCGTCAGGAAGTGAGGTCACTGCAGTTTTCAGGAAGTGAGGTCACTGCTCCTGTCTGAGGAGATGTTCGGGGCAGGGGACCCAGGCAGTGACCTCACTTCCTGACGATGGAGCCCGACAGAACTTGGAACCCTGGTAACCGGGCAGCCACGTTCCATAACTGCCCCTCCCCATCTCACTTGGACCGAGACGTTGGAGAGGACACCATGTTTTCAGGCTGTCTGCCACTGTCCCGAGGCCGAGGCCTCAAAAGAGGCAGCGGGGAGGGTGTGTCCCGCCGAGGCCGCCAGGGGATCGGGACTCAGCCTCGACGACTGTGGCCCTTTTCAAGGCGGCACACGGAGGTAACACAGGGAGCCCCAGAATGGTTTTGTTTGGGCCAGGCCACCACTCTGATCCCACCTCACCAGCCCTATGTTCCCTCTGTGTGAGAGAGAGAGAGAGAGAGAGAGAGAGAGAGAGAGAGAGAGAGAGAGAGAGAGAGTGTGTGTGTGTGTGTGTGTGTGTGTGTGTGTGTGTGTGTAGAATGGGGGCTCCTGTGGGAAGGGCCTGCCTAGAGAAGGAACAGGTTGCAGGTGGGGGCGTCAGAAGCCTGCTGGGCCTGTCATGTTCGCACCCTAGGTCGAGGCTGGCTGGGTGGATGTGGACTGTGGGTGGCCCCCTCTGCCTGAGGTTTATCCTGAGCCCTGGAGGCGAATCTCATTTCCCCTGGAGGAGGTCTGTGCAGACACAGGGCTGGGTCTGATCCGGGAGCAGAAGGTCCAGTGGGCAGAAGCAGCAGGGACTAGGGCCAGGCACGGCTTGAGGCCTCCTGACCGGCTGCCTGTCACTGTCATTACAGAGATCAACCCAGGTCGTGGAGGAGCAGCAGCTGGTCAACAAAGACCCCCGCCCCATGTCCACCTGTGAGGGGCAGGTGAGCCACACCACTGAGGGCCAGAGCAGGCCTGAAGTGAGTGTGGACACCTGGGGGTCTGGGGAACCAGGGCCAATGGCTCGCCGCAGGATTCCTCTGCCAAAGCTGCCCAGGGTCCTCAAGCATCCCACCTTGAAGGAGCTCGGTCTCCGCAGGCAGCTCACAAATGTTGACTCCAACCTGAAGCGCGGTGCTGATGTTAAACAAACCAGGCAGGATGCCCTGGAGCCCAAGGAGGCAGAGACTAAGGGTGAGAAGGTGGGGGAGGTGGGGGTGGGATGGTTGGGGGAGGTGCATGTGAGCTTATGGGGAGGGATTAGGGCCAGGCACAAAGGGAGCACCCCCAGAGGCTGGCCAGGAACAACCACCAGCCTCAGACCACCCATCTGCTGGACTGCCAGTGGGGAGGGTGTCCCGTGGTGGTGGGTCCTGGGCTGTGGCTGTGTTCTGTCTTTGGGGGGAGACATGAACATGCAGGCATGAGGGTGGTCTTTTCTCCTCTCACAAATCCAGCACCAGCCCAGGAGGTAGAGGCCACTCTTGCTATAACACCTGATGTCCATCCTGAGGACCCCAATGCAGAGCTGGAGGTAGGCACCCCAGCAGCTGTGAGGCCACCTCCAGCAGCTGCTCCAGCTGCAGCTCAGGGACCAGGGTTGGCCTGTACACCATCTGCTGATATAAGTGATGACCCACCAACTGTGGCTGAAGAACCATCCTCTGAATCCGCCCTGGTTCCTGCAACACAGGAGGAGCTGCCCCTGGAAGAGGCACCAGGGCTAGCTCAAGGAATGTTCCTACTCAAAGAAGAGGCTTTACACACACTCACTAAACTTTTTGACTTACTTTATTTAATTGTAGAATTGTGTTTTTCTCCAAGGTATACTTTGGTTTCATATTTTCTTACGTTTCTTCTTTGGGGTTATTTTTTGGGGTTTGCTTTTATTATTTTCCTTTTTAAGTTTTTAGCCCTTGTTTATCTACGATATAAATGAGTAATAAATAAAATTGTTTGTATATCAAATGGTGCCATTCCTGAGCATGAAGTACATTCGGGATGCGGTGCAAGCATCACCACTGTCTGGTTGCAGGATGTCCCATCACCCAAAAGGAAACCCTGCATCAGGAGTGCTCACTCCCCACTCCTCTGCCGCTGGCAACCCCTGATCTGCTTTCTGTCTCTGCTCCTTTACCTGTTCTGAACATTCCCTATAAATGGAATCTTACAATAGATCCCATGCTGTGTCTGCTCACATATTTTTATCTGAAATAGCATTTTTGTTATTTGGAAGGGAAATCCCAGATAGATTAGAGATCAAATGTCAAAAAAGAAGAAGCCCTCTGAGTAAGTGTGAGCATAATCTCGGGGTAGACGTGTCTATAGTAAGGGTGACCCCAGGGCCAGGAGCCAGTCAGGCAATGGCTGGCTCTTTCTGTCCCCAAAACGAAAACAAGAAAAGTACAGAAATCTGGAAAGACAAACCACAAGCTGGAAAGCATTCCTCACAACCCAAGGCCAGAAAAAGGTTTCACATCCCTGTGGGTCAGAAAACTCCGGAAAGTAGGCTTTTTCTGAAGGGACAGAGGGCAAACACATGCACTTCCAAAGAGAGGCAGTGCACACACCAGTAAACATGAGAGCCCTGACCTCCCCGATGGGGACACACCCACTGTCACCACTAGGGGGAGAGCACCTTCACCATCAGACTGGCAGGCTTCTGGTCCGGTGGTGACCAGCCCTGGGGACAATGTGAGGCAGCAGAGGCCCCAGCAGGTCCCTGGAGAGACGGGTGAGGCCCTTGCTCTGGGAGGACAGTGTGCAGGACCCGTCAAAGGTCCACAGGTGCTCCCTGCACCTGGCAGTGCTCGCCCAGGAGGTCACCCCACAGAAATTCTTGCATAATTGTTCAAAGACGTAATTTCAAGACTACTCATCAGAGCACTAATGAAACAGCCAAGAACTGGAAAAAAAACACTAATGTCCAAGGAGAGGGGATGGGATCCACCAATCCTGGTCCACATGGACGCGGTAAGCTGAGCAGCTGTTAAAGTGGGTGCAGGGGTCTCTGGGCGCTGACACATAAAGACCCCAGGGGTCCTGTCATATGAGACACATGGACCAATTGTCTGCATCCAGGATCTCCCCTGTTAGACCACATACATGTGATTTCATCAGGAAGACATGCATGATACTGTGTAGAACACCCTAAGATTCTATCAAAAAACTACTACTACTGATAACTGAATTTAGTAAAGTAACAGGATCCAAAATAAATATCCAGAAATCAGTTGCTTTTATATGCACCTATAATGAACTTTCAGAAAGGGAAACTAAGAAAACAATCCCATTTAAAATTGAATCAAAATAAATAAATCACTTTGGCATAAATTTAACAAAGTATGTAAAACACTTGTACTTTGAAAATTATAAGACACTGAAGAAAGAAGTTGAAGATACATATAAGTGGAAGCCTATACCCTGTCCATGGATAAGAAGAATGAACATCATTAAAATGTCCATACTGCCCAAAGCAATGTACAGATTCAACGTAATTCCTGTGAAGATACCAATGGCATACTTTAGAGAACTAGAACAAACATTCCAGAAATTTATATGGAACCACAGAAGACACCGAAGAGCCATAGCAACTTAAGAAGGACAAACAAAGTTGGAGGAATCACACTACCTGATGGCAAACCATACTGCAAGGCCATAGTAATCACACCGCATGGTGCTGGCATAAAAACAGACATGTAGTTCCATGGATCAGAATGGAGAGCCCAGAAATAAACCCACGCTTTTATGACCAATTAATATTTGACAAAGGAGGCAAGAACATAAAAAGGAGCAAAGACAGTCTATTCAATAAATGGTGTCAAGAAAAATGGACAGATCTGTGCCAAAAACTGAAACTAGATCACCTTCTCACACCATACACAAGAATAAACTCAAAATGTATAAAAGACTTAAAAGATAAACTCAAAGTCACATAAATCCTAGAAGAAAACATAGGCAGTATGATCTCGAACATTTCTAATAGCAATATTTTTTTCTGATATATCTCCTGGGGCAAGGGAAACAAAAGGAGAAATAAGCAAATGGGACATCAGTCTAAAAAGTGTTTGCACAGCAAAGGGAACCATCAACAAACTGAAAAGACAACCCACTGCATGGGAGAAAATATTTGCCAATGACACATCTGATAAGGGTTTAATATCTGAAGTTTATAAAGAACTCTACTCAACACCCAAAAAAATAAAATACAATAAAAATAAAATTTTTAAAATGGCAAAGAACCTAAATAGACACTTCTCCAAAGAGGACACACAGATGACTGATAAACATCTGAAAATATGCTCAATGTCTCTAATCATCAGAGAAATGCAAAATGAAAACACAGTCAGATATCACCTCACATCTGTCAGAATGCCTGTCACCAATAAACCCACAAATGACAAGTGTTGATAAGAATGTGGAGAAAAGGGAACCCTCCTTCCTGCACTGCTGGTGGGAAGGCAGATTGGCACAGCCCCTGTGGAAAACAGTGTGGAGTGTTCTCAAAAATTAAAAATGGAACTGTCTTATGACCCAGAGGATCCACTCTTGCAGTATATCTGAAGAAATCAGAACAATCTGTTAAAAACAAGATTTCCTCTTGTTATTTCCTGCCTCCCATGCTTCTGGATGAAGCCTAGTCTTTTTATTATGGCCCTGTGTGCTCTGTTCCCTGCCTGCTTCTGCTCAGGTGCCATCTCATTTTTCCCTTTCTCTCTTGGGTGCAGCCATATCAGTCTTTGTCAGTTCCCACAAAGGTCCTATGCAGTCACTTACTCTTCCCGTTGCAAAGCTATTCTGCTTCTCTCCCTTAGCTTTTCATCTGTGACTCATGCTTGGATGCAGCTCTGTCACTTGAGGGCCTCTCTCACTTCTCCAGATGAGATCTGAAGCTGCCCTACTTTCTCACCATACCACAGACTTTAGTTGTACAGTGTGGGATCATTTGACTTTTCTCTGCCTCCTCCCCTAGAAAGTAAGCTTTTTGTTCATTATTGTTTCAGGGGCACCAGCTTAGTATGTGGCTCTATAAATACTGATGGAATGGATGGATTCTTCTATAATATCATTCAATCTAGGGTTCCTTAGTAAAGCGGTTGAGTAGAAGCAATCTAAAGAAGTTAACGCCTTTTCTTAATAGTCTTTGGTCATGGTACCAACTTAACTGTTAGTTAGTGAGAAATATCCCAGGCTTTTAGAAGTTCATGATTATAGTACTTACCTGAAGTGTTTCTAACAGGTCTTTCAAACTTTGCATGGCCAAACAGGAGTCTTGATACCCTCGCCCTTAGAAAATATATTTCTCTCCCAGTAATCTCTCTTAATGGCTCAAGTCCTTGATGTCAACCTTGGCTCCTTTCCTTTTCTCCTCTACCAAATCTATCAGCAACGCATGTTGGCTCTGTCCTAAAAATACACCGGGAAACTGGCTCTTCTCACCTCCTCTGCTATCATCCCACTTGCAGCCTTAGATATCTCTCACCTGTACAACTTCAGTAAGCTCCTTACTCGTGTCCCTATTTCTAGTATTGACTCCCTCAGTCTGGTCTTTACAGAATGGCCAAAGTAATTTTTCAGAACACATATATTAGAATGTATTATGCCCTTACTTAAACTCTTTTTTGCTTTCTTAGCTTTATTTTACCCTTAATAAAAATACTATTATGTATCATAACTTCTTCCAACTTCATTCACTTTCATCTCTTTCTATTTTCCCCTCGTGATAACTTTCAGCAATCATCCTGCCTCCTTCTTGTAATTTTTCAGTCACGCAAGTATTCAGTCTAACTTTTAGGCATTTAGTATATTCTGTCTCTTTTCCTGAAATTTCTGTTCCCTATCTAATCACCTGTGTTTCTCCTTCTCAACATTCAGGTCACAGCCCAAAGACCATGCCCTCAAAAGGCCATGCCTGATCACCAGATTTAAAAGAGTCTCCTTTACCTCTCCTTCATTCTCTGTCCTATTACATTCAGCCTTATTTTCTTCATAGCATTTATTACCATCTAAAATTACTTTATGAATTTATGATATTCTTATTTTTTAATTGGTTCTCCACACTGACATATTATGTCAAGAGAGAAAAACTCTTAGTTGCCTTGTTTCCTGTTTTATCTAGCTCCCAGAAGAATGCCTGTCACATGGTATTTTCTCAAAATATAGTTGCTAAATGAATGAATGAGTAGAAATTCATTTCAGAGTGGATTGGTGCTGGGTAAGAACTAAAAAAACACAGTAAAAGTATTTCTTGGAAACCATTTAGAAGGATTGTAGTCCTGTGATTGTGTTTATACTTCCCAGCCTTAGGCCTCCATACTGTAGAGTTTTGCTCACAGCTTTTCCTTGGAGTATAATCAATCAAAGGACTATTATGGAGGAGTAAAAT
This sequence comes from Miniopterus natalensis, assembly GCF_054644295.1. Lineage (NCBI taxonomy): Eukaryota > Metazoa > Chordata > Mammalia > Chiroptera > Miniopteridae > Miniopterus > Miniopterus natalensis. The sequence goes on along the minus strand of NC_142092.1, from coordinate 28,260,160 downwards.
TTCATGATGGATTGCATAATTTGCATGATTGTTACATTTTGTATTTGAATTCATTCCAAGAGAGAGTTTTTTAAAAAATAAGTCACTATATGTTGGTTTTCCTGGCACTGGTCAATTAGCTGATTCCTTAGAGCATGTTGCATTTTTTTTCTGCATTTCATTCCAAACACTTTTAGTCTAAAGTTTATATTTTCTGGCCATTTTATGGGAAGATGCAGGGAACTTTATTTTCCCATCATTTTTCTAAAGCATTTTGTTCCTGCACACTGAAGAGTGACTCTAATGGCACTATCACTGGTTTCCATCAGGACTATTCTTTTACTCTTATGTCTGCTGGGACAGGTTTGACCACTAGGTGGCACACATTAGGTGGTAAGGTAAAATGCTTGCCCTTTGACATGCTCTGAGCTTGTGGAGGAGTCATGGGAAAATCTTGAAATGTGTGTATAAATGTCAAGGTTTGGCGAAATGTAGGTAATTGTAAAAAAAAGGATATATGTAAAATGCGAATCACCAAAATGTAATATGGAAGACCACTTGAATTTCTTAGAATAATCAACATAAAATTTTTAAAACCATTATGTAGTAATTAAGCAATAACTGTTGAGATTGTCAGTTGCTTACCATGCTCTGGACTTTAGTTACATGAATAATTTTAATGAAGAGTTTGTTATGTTATCTATGCCTCTGCTACAGAAGAGGGAAAATCTAGTTAATAAGAGTTTCATTTGGTTGAATTAAGATGAAATGGGAATCTTTAAAATATATATGACAATATATCAAATAGTACATACATGCTTATAATAAAGTGATAAATAGATATGATATATCACATAGTACATAAGGGCTTATAATAAAGAGCAACAGTTCTTCTTAGCCCCAGCCAGAATCCCCACAGAACACTTTAAAAACACACATAAACTTTATATAAAGTCATTATTTAAATAGCAAAAACATGAAATAGCTTTGACTAGAGAATAGATTTGATCTTCTTAGGAAGATAACTGTGCAATAATAATGTGGTGTGGGTATGATTCTATACACTCGTTTCAAGTTACTATGCTAATGGGTACTTTGGAATAAACTCATAGACATCTGTTAAAAATCCTCTTGAAATTATGTACAAAATGTTTATGCTTTTGGAAACCCTTTCATATAAATTTTTCCACCAGTGAAGAAGAGAATGGGGAGAGCAAGGAAGGAAAATAAGTGAAAGCAAAGTAAGAGACTAGCCAACGAGGGGGAAAAATGAATAGAGAAGACCATGGTGCTAGAGCTCAAACTCCTCCATCTCTTACCCCTAGTTGGCTAATTCTTTACTAAGAGACACTTAAGGCTGCCCAAACCTGATCAAACAAAGCTATCAAATCCGGCAACTCAGTCTCCTGCTCTGAGAACAAGGTCCACCAGAAATCTTCCAATGGTTTTCTAGATCACCAGTGAGATCGTGGTATAGGTAGACATTGCCTTGCCTGGGTGACTCAAATGTCTGCCTTTTTCACCAGTGATAGTTACCGCCTGAACCGTTTCTTAGGCATGCAGTTTTCTCCATTGGCCATATGTGATTCTGATTATCAGGGATGGATGGACAGCCTTGGTTTGTGGACAAAATCATGTCTGTGAGTGAATAAAACCTCCTATGAAGCCTTATAATCAACTTACTGGGGGGAAATCTTGGTGGAACTCACAGAGGATAGCCTCTAAATCTTCAAATCCCCCAAAACCCATTTCTACAATCTACAGCCTGAGCAAGGCCCACAGCATAGGGACAGGAGTAGACTCACATCTTTCCAGTTCTTGCTTACTGATACTTCCTAAGAAGTTCATTTCTACATACTAGCCTCATCCATGACATACTTATTTTCTGTAATTTTGCTGTCCTAGGTCAAGTATGTTAAAGCTCTGGGATGCCTTATTCTACCCATTTATTCTCTGCTTACATCCAAGCAGTGGAATAAGGATAATTAACCAGAAATGGAATTCCCATCAGCTCTATGCTGATCATTTGTGCAATAAAAAATTCCTTTGCTCCAGGTACTTAAGCACCTGGTAGACTCTCCAATGATCTCTCCTATGTATACTCCAGGATTCTCCCTAAGAATTTCTCACAGCCACTGGTGAGTTGGCTACGCCCACAATGGCTAATTTGCTGGTGCTTCCCTGCCCATGTTCTTACTCTCTGCCCTATGAACCTCTTTCCACTCCTTGATCTTGGGACATTTCAGCATCTTCTTTTAGCTGGTGCTTTTTTCTTAATTATTCTGACCATGGGAATTGAGTTTTAGGAACTAGCTTTTATCCCGGTTGACCCAAAATGCGGTATAGGAGATTATGAGTGTATCAAGCCAAGTCTCTATGTAACTTGATCCCAGTGGGTAGGTTAGTCACAACATAGCCACACAGATAGAGTGCTTCAAGCATCATGGTCCCAGCAATAATTGCATTTTATACTACAGTTCAGGAGACAGACACACATACACACATATGCATAATATATAACTAAAAAGTTTACAAAATAATACTTACTTTTAATATCTATGTAAAGTAAAAATACAAGAGTCAATTTAAATCTAAGCATTTATTAACATAGAAAAAAACTTTAAACATCCAAAACAAAATTAACAACAACAGCAACAAAAATGGTGGCTGAGACCCTCCAAACTGATTTCCTGACCCACTAATGTGTTATAAATCTCAGTTTGAAGTATACTTATCTTGAATCAATGGAGGAAGTGCTTCCTAAAAATGTTGGTGAGTGAAGCCACTCATTTACACTCAGTGGCTGCCATTTCCCTTTGTTTGTATTTTTATTTGTATTGTGTTCATCCTTCATACCCCTGAACTAAGGTCTGGATCTGGGAAAGATGCTCTGAGAGGTGATTGATATTAACTACACTTATTGTAATAATCATCTTACATTATATACATATATCAAATCACTATGTTCTATGCTTTGGACTGACATAATTTATATGTCCATTATATCTCAGTTAAACTGAAAAAAGTCAGAAAATAAGTAAAGTACCCACCATAGCTCTAGTTCTGCTCCTCAGGCTGCCTGGGGCAAAGTCCTAACTGGAGAGGAAGAGTGTACACGTGCCTGGAGCATGCCCTGCGCCCCTGTTCTTCAGGCCATCATGGCCGCGCTAGGGGACTTGGATTCTGGCCTCAGAGCACAGGAATAACAGTTACAATATCCTCATCTATTTGTTTAATCCTGTGAGATTCTATTTATTTTTGGAAACTGCCTCAAATCTTTTGTGAGCAAATCAGGATATGTATGTATGAATGAAAAAATGTAGAACTATAATGAAAATTCAGGGAGAAGCAAGTTCCCAGTGATATTAATGCTCTTCCCTTCAGTAATCTATCACTGTGCCTGAAATCCCACTGCTAGAAATACTTCTTTGAGACAAGTCCATTTCTCTAAAATATCAGAATCACAATGAACACATTTTCTCCCATCAACACAGTGGTAATTTAGGATTGTATCTTCAAGTACTTTATAAATTGAAAACTTTACAAATGTAAGGAATTATATTATTTAGAGTGATTAGTGCCATAACTTGAATTAACCAGGATTAAATTATTGTTATCTTGGAACCTAGAAGGAAGGACCCTGGCACAGTGAGGCAGAGGACAGATTAGTCTTCAAAGCAAGGAAAATGAAGGTCAAAGGAAAGCCTGGGAATGGCCAGGACATGCTGCTGCTCATCCTTGCCTGGGTAGGGCAGAACCTTGGGTGATAGGCCAGGGAGGAAGACCACCTCTCCCACACGAGGCTAAATAAGTAATGAAGAGATTGCCTGGTTCAAATCCTCACTCTGCCATCTACTAGTTGTATGATCTTGAACAAATGACAACTTTTCTGTGTTGTTTTCTTCTTAGTGAAATGGAGACAGTAGTAGAATTATCCTCAGGGGAGCTAAGAGGACCGGATGAGTATATATTGGTAAAGTGTTTAGAGCAGTGCCCCACATGTAGTAATAATCATGCCACTTACAGAAAATATGAAAAAGAAAACGGTGGTTCAGGCAGAGACTAGGTATCATGGAGGGTCGTGAATTGCCTGTGATCATAAATTTAATATGCCTTTATTTTCCTATTTTAAGAGAGATTTATAAGAGGTATAATATAAGTATTAGAAGTGGAGAATTTGGTGAGGCAAAGAGTACACAAATCCAGTGGAAGGGAGAGGAAAGATCAGATTTTGAAAATATTTTAAAAGAAAACACAGGAGGATTTCATGATAGATGGAGTGATAAGGTTTTTTGTGGGTTTTTTTTAAATATATCTTTATTGATTTCAGAGAGAGGAAAGGCGAGGGAGAGAGAGAGATAGAAACATCAATGATAAGAGAGTCATTGATTGAGCCCGCAACCCGGGCATGTGCCCTGACCGGGAATCAAATCCCGATCGCCCGGATCCCAGGTCGATGCTCAACCACTGAGCCATGCCGGCCGGGCGGAGTGATAAGGTTTTTTTGTTTGAATTTGTTTTGCTTGTTTGATTTAGAGCAGGTATGATAATCAAGAATGGCAGCTACATTTCTGATGTGTATGGGAAAGTGTCCTGGGCCTATTGTGAGAACAGGTATCGATTAGATGGTGATAGACACTCCTAATGAGTGAGCAATGGCAAGACATTGCAGATCAGCATTGCCCAACAGACATATAATGAAACTCACAGATGTAATTTAAAATATTCTAGCAATCCCACCAAAAAGAAGCAAAGATAAAGAAATGAGCCCTGGCCAGTGTTGGACAGTGGTTAGAGCACTGGCCTGCACACTGTAGGTTCTTGGGTTCAATTCCCAGTCAAGGGCACATACCTGGGTTGCAGGTTTGATCTCTGGCTCCAGGCAGGGCGTGTGCGGGAGGCAACCAATCCATGTGTCTCTCTCACATCAATGTTTTTCTCTCTCTCTCTGTCTCCCTCCCTCCACCTTTCCACTCTCTTTAAAAATCAATGGAAAAAATGTCCTTGGGTGAGGATTAACAGGAAAAAAAGAAAGAAATGAAATCAATTTTAATAATATATTTTATTTAAACCAATATACCCAAAATATTAAGAGACTATGTAAATCAATATGAAAAGTTAACAAGATATTTTACTTTTTAAAAATTAAGTCTTTGAAATCTGGTGTGTATTTTACATTCACAACACAACTAACTACAGATTAACCACATTTCAAGGCTCAAGTAGCTAGTGGCTATTGAATTGGACAGAGCAGTTTCTGCACCATCAGTGAGAAAAATTCTTGTTATTAGCCCCTGTCTTGGGGAACAGATTAATGTTCGTTGTTCCACTTTGCTCATACCTGGTTATAACTACATGTATGAAGTTTCTACTTTGTGTTGGGCCCTAGATTGCCGGGAATTCAAAGAAGCCTATAAAGTGTATAATTATATATGCCAGGGAAGTATTGACTGGATTAAACTAGTTCTTTCCCGCTTCAATTTCATTCAACTAAATCAAGCTAGTTGGAATAGATTGTAGAGGTTGGCAAGTCCAAAATCTGCAGGGTAGGCCAGCAGACTGGAGACCTAGGGAAAAATTGCAGTTTGAAGTCGGCTGTGGAATTTATTTTTCCAGGGAGGTCAGTCTTTATTATGATGATGATGATGATGATTACTAAGGTCTTCAACTGATTAGATGAGGCCTATCCACATTAGAAAGAGTAATCTGCTTTACTCAAAGCCTACTGATTTAAATACTAATCTCATTTAAAAAACATCTCCTAGAAACATTTAGAATATTGTTTGACCAAATATCTGTATACTGTTAGCCTAGCCAAGCTGATACATACAATTAACCATCACAAGACCCAAATTGGAGTCTGAAAGATGGATTTGAGTTAAAGAGGAAAAATGAGGTGGGTGACCCTAAAAGGAATAGGTGAGGAGGCGTGAAACACAGCATGTATGTAGATAGAAAGTGTAAATTGAAAAATGCTGGAAAGTAATTCTGAAGAGATCTGTGGGAGCCAGGTCATGGAGAGTCTTGTGTGGCATGTGCAGATGCTTTGACTTTATTCTGTAGATAGTGGGGAGTCAACGAAGCCTCCCTAGTTAGATACGCATATTACACAGATCACTTTGGCTGCAATGTGGAGAATGGATTTATGGAGGTAAAACTGGGGGTAAAGAAACCAGTTAGAGAAGCATCATAGTAGTCCCTAAGAGACGTGATTAAAGTGGGAAACTTGGGAAAGGTCATAGTGTTGAAGGGGGCAGGTGTTACATTTAAGAAATATTTGCAAGGTAAAATAAGAACTTAATGGTCAAATGTGTAGAAAAGGAAGAGAGAATATAGATTGACTTCCAGGTGCCAAGCTTGGATGCTAAGGTGATTTAAGCTCTATTATTTGAAATCAGAGTACAGGGAGGAGCAGGTTTGGGGAAGAGAGAGCCTTGATGCATATAGCGAATTCAGGTTTGAATACACTGAGTTTGAAGAGCCATGGGGCTTCAAAAGGAGATGCCTAGAGTACTGTGAGTCTTAAGTTCCAAGGAGGTATGGGAATTTAAGACAAAACTGTGCAACTCATCAGCAGACCGATAATAGTGCCTTACGAGAACTTCAATAAAACTGACCAAATGGAGCCTTAAGAGAAAAAATCAGTGAACAGAGGGGGAGGAATTCACGAAAAGGACAGGAAGGAGCAGCCAGAGAGGTCAAAGGGAACCAGGAGCACAAAGTGTCAGAGAGGCCAAGGCCAAAGAAGGAACTAAAGGAGAATTTAAGAAAGATAACCACTTGCATGTATTTGGCGACAGTGAGGCCATCAGCAGCCTTAGCAAGGGCAGCCACAGTCAGTGATGGGAAGAAAAACCAGATTGCTAAGAGTTGAAGAGTGAGAGGGAAGAGAAGGAGTTGTGACTATGATTATCCTCCAACAAAAATAAAAAATAATAAAAAAAATAAAGAAAATAAAACCCTAGCTGAGAAGGGAAAGAGAGAGGAAGACTTGGTTACAGGGAAGATTATATCTTTAGGATGGGGGATACCTGTGCATGTTTATATGCTGCAGAAAAAGAGCCTGATTGATGAACAAGTAAATGTTGTAGGACAGAGACCAGCTCATTGAGGGAACACAGCACATTCCAGAAGAAATGGGAATAAATCAGGTCAAGGGCCTGGCCCCGAATAGCCATCTCATTATCTGTGGGTAGAAGAGAGAGAGCTTGATTACAAAAACAAGCACATGTATAGATTGGGAAGCCAAAAACTAAAAAAAAAAAAACCTGTATGTTGATAGCCTCAGTTCTTCAAAGTAGTAAGAGCTGAGATCATCATCAGAATGTGAGTGGTTTGAGACAACTGCTGAAGGTTTGACATGGCAAGTAAAGGGAATAGAAGAAACTGCCAAGAAGCTCAACTCAAGTTAGAGACCATGAATTTACAGGGCATCCAAAGGTAACTGTTGTGTGACATTTGGGGCTAATTAGGCCGAGAAGGAAGGTCCAGTAGAGCTGAGAGTGTTAGTACAGAAGAGCTTTCAGTGAGCAATCCGTTTAAATCTTCAGGCCTCTTTTCTTTTACTTTATGATAGTGTTATAGATAAATCTCCAAAAACATCTCCATGTTATATACCCTAAAAAGTGGACTCTTGAGCCTCTTAATTTGATACTCTCCTTAACTATTTCAGCTTAATGGGAAAAGAAAGAATAAAATTTTCTAATGATAGAAAATTGCCCCCTCCAAATCCGTATATCCCCAACTATTAGATAAATAATCATAGTACCTTCTTGAATTTAGAATGCATTTCCTTCCAGCAAAGCCCCAGAAATCTAAATGCAGACTTTTAGAGATATGCATATGCATACAGGTGCATAGATTTGACACAGTGCAGACCTTTCTTATAAAACTAAATACTATTCGTGCTGAGTAGTTTTCATAATTGTCCTCTTTTTGTACATTTGAAAGAGAAGTAAATCTACTTCCTCTGTATTCACAGGAATGGAAATTAGTATTGAAATAAGCAATTAAAGTCCCCAAGAAAACGACATTAAAGATGAAATACAATATGTTAAAAAAAATACCATATGGAGAGGACAAACCTGATATTAAGCCAGGAAGACAATGGTCACAAAGGTCCAGGATTCAAGGACAAGCTCTCCTGCTCCCTTCACTCTCTGCAAGGCACAGGATTTCCACACATATGGTGTGAGAATTGTTTGTTGTCCTACAACCCCTGGTGCAGGACCATATGTGCTGCAATCCACAAACACAACAGGATGAGATGGGAATTCTCTGCCAGTTTTTTTTCTTGGAGTTCCCTGAGTGAAGGAATTTTATACCTTGCCCCTATTGTTACAATTCACTGAATTAATTACAGAAGCTTTTAAATATTTGAAGTCCCCCCAGCACCTCAGGCTTATAGATGACTTAGTGCTCAAGCCTGTGCCCACGATCACCACTGTAACCCATTTGGGCCTCAAACCCAATCTCATGGAAAATTCAATCAGCTAGTTGATTAAACACTAAATTATACTTTTCTCTGGCTGGCTTTGCTCTTGCTTCCAATTCATAAATGCTGTAATTACGGACTCCTTCTCCCACTACCCTTCCCCCATTTTGATTAGTTTTGGAAAATCAAGAGTAACATCTCAATATGCCAAATTTTTAGTTCTGGATTCTTCTTCCTCTTTCTTTATTTATATATTTGTTAAATACAGAAAGGATATATGAGAGGGGAGAGGTAGCTCCCACATTATTGCTTTAGTTTGGCCAGTTTTATAAGGAGTAGACACGTAGGGCAAGATTTTTCAAACTGGTACTCTTGACATTTGGGCAAGATAATTCTTTGTGTGGGAAGCTGCTGTGCACACTATAGGATATTTACCAGGACCTCTTGCCTTTATTGACTGCATGCCCGTGCTGATTATCAGAATGTCCCCAGATATTTACAGATGTCCCCTGGGTGGCAAGATTGTTCCTGGTTTAAAACCACTGATCTAGGGATGGAGTATCTTTGGAAACATCACAATATACATATACCAACAGACTCATTCCACTCTGAAGAGCATCTACATAGCATTGGGAAGAGCGAAGCATTAATCCTTATTACAGTCTTTTTACAAGTGCGTACAAAAGACAACAATCACCATCCTTTGCCTACAACTCCTCCGATATTGCCTAATTGTCCTCTGCATTCCAATCCAGCCCTATTCCCAATTCCTTCTCTACACTGCAGTCAGCATAATATTTTCAAATCCAGTCATAGCCACCACTACACTATATCCCCGAATGTGTTCCATTGCCCCTAAGATAAAAACAAAAATCCTTAATATGACCAACAAGTCAGTATGGTCTCTCACCTACATTCCTCTTTAGCCTGATGGCCTAACATATTCCCATTTCACTCATTAAGCTCCCTCTTTTCCTGGATGTTTGCACACTTACTCCCTCTGTCCTGAATGTACTTCCCTCCCCTTCTATTGCTCATTCTTCAAATTTCAGTTGTGAGCATAAATTGCATTAGTATCCATTTGCTTTCATTACGAATGTTTGTTCCATGGGAGCAGGGACGGGTCTGGTCTATTTGGGCCCACCTGTATCACCAAAGTTCAGCAGCACAATGCCAGCATATAGTAGATGTCCAATAAATATTTGTTTCATCACTGAATGAAGAAATAGATATATAGATTGCCTTGCAGAGAAGTCTATGAAGAACTTTGGTGGGGCTGCATCTTCTTAATGTACCATCCTATTCCACTAAATAAATAAATGCTACTCATTCAGTCTGATGTCATCATGACCAGTTCATGCGGCAACTAGGCTATGAGCTGGTGGGCAAGCACTCTGTTCTAAATATCTTTGCTTTTTCCCCAGGGGCCCCATTAAGTGCCAAGAACTGACTAAAAGCATTCAAAACATGAACAAAGGCACAGATGAATACATGAATGAGTAAGTGAATGAATGCAAATTCTATGCAATAAACTCCATAAAGGCAGGGGCCAGGTCTAAATTTTCATTTATATCTTAGCACTAGAGAGTTCTAAGTTCTTTCACCATTAATTTACTCAGCTTCTAGGTTTTCTTGTGTTCACCCTTATTGTGCATATCTCAATTTGTTCCTGAACAAAAGCTGGCTTCAACATAAGGAGAACCTACCTGAGATGTGATTAAGCTGATAAATTAGGAGGACTTATTATTTTTTTTAATCCTCACCTGACGATGGAGGATATTTTTTCCATTGCTTTTCAGAGAGAGTGGAAGAGTGAGAGAGAGAAATAACATCAATGCGAGAGAGAGACATCGATTGGTTCTCTCCTGCATGAGCCCCGATCAGGGCCAGGGATCGAGCCTGCACAGCTTGCAATTGAGGTATGTGCCCTTGGCTGGAATTGAACCTGGGACCCTTCAGTCCAAGGGCTGACGCTCTAACCACTGAGCCAAACCGGCTAGGGCAATTAGGGGGACTTGTTGAAAGCTACTTCCCAGAGGCAGAATTTTAAACTACTTGATAGACCTTAACTTGATGAGGACAATGCCAATTTCATCTCTGTTAGCCAAGTCCGTAGGCTCAGATCCCCAGTAAAAAAGGAAATCCCAGGATGGCCTGAAGACGAGAGTAGCTCATGGCAAAAAATTTGGAAATACAGTGAAATTAGGGCTCCATTCTAGAGAAATTTAGCTTCATGATACAAATGATGATGATAATAATGGTGATGACAATTGACACTTCAATGCCACTTAACTTAGTTCTAAACTTGGTCGCTGGCCACTTTTATGTACATTATCTTACTTTGTGTTCATGACTAGAAGGTATAATTGCTAAGGGTCAAGAAATGAGTCTCAGAGAGATTAATTTCTGGTCCAGGTACATATTCTGTTTTTGCCTTTATACACTGAGGCTTGAGAGGAAAGAGAGGGTGATCATAAAGGCAAAGTTGCCAGTTTCATGCCGTGTGTTATTAAGATTACACCAAAAAATGTCGTTCACAATGGCCAGTATCTGTTGGCAGTGTGTGTATGTGTGTGTGTGTGTTAATACAATACTACCCTGACATGAAAAGCATTTCACTTTAATACATCAGTTTTGTATTCATTGTCTCATTTAATCCTTAAACAATCATTTATCTAGAGTGTATCCTCATTTTATAGATGAAAATGCAAATACTCAATCCACGGTCTGTAGCCAACCAATAGTTCTGCCAGACCTTCAATAAAGTCTTGGGATTGTGAATTCAATGCTCTATGATAGTGATTAAGAAGCCTTCTTCCCCCCCCCCCCCCCCCCCCCCGGATGAGGAGAAGAAAGCAAGTGTTATACAGGCCACAGGACCGATCTACTCTGGTGGAAGCCTGTGGGGTGGGTTATGTTGAGTAAAGAGAACACTGGCTTGGAAGCGGAAATTCATGTAGAGCTAAAGACAAGCTAGGACTGAGATAGCAAAAGTAGCTTGTTAGCACTAGTAGTTTCCTAAAAAAGCTATAGATTCGGGGGAGGTATTTCCAAATTAGTTGTGATTCAGAAACTTGGACTAGAAGGTTGAAAATTGAGATGGAAAAGTCAGACAAGAGTGCATTAATGTGGAAATGGAAAAGGGGTAAATGCTAGATGAACTCTTACCAATTTTATCAATTCAACAGAGATTTTAAACTAGAATACTAATATATAATAACAAAAGCTAACATTTAAGTTTTTAAAGTGTTCCAAGTACAGTTCTGAACCCAATACAAATATTAACTGATTTAATCTGTGCAATGATTACATTATATTTACTCTGGTAAAGGTTATGAAGCACTGTTACTTTGGATGTAAGCCCTGCCTCTGCCTCTGCCTCTTGTTAGATATATGACCTTGGACAAGTTAATGAACATCTCCATTCCTTGATTTCCACATCTGTAAAATAGGAATAATAATAGAAACTATCTTAGAGGGTTATTTCTATCAATGGAGTAATTATATGTAAAATAACTTAGAACAGTGCTTGATACGTGGCAAGTGCTATACAAGTATTTGCTCTTATTACTTTCATTTTCCTCATTTACAGATGAGGAAATAGAGGCATAGAGAGGTAATTTGCTCAAGGTCACACTGCCAGAAAGTAACAGAGCTGGGACTTAAACCCAGGCACATAGCTCCAGGAACCACACTTTTAGCCAGAGTGCTCTTCTGCATTGCCCCATGCTACCTCAGTACCCAGCAATGTGGTAGACCTCTGGAGTTGATCAACAAAGTCTAAGATCCAGGCTTTTCCTTTGAAGAGTGTGATAAGCAGAATAATGCACCCCCTCCAAACAGATTTACTTCCTAATCCCTAGAACCTGTGAATGTTATATTTCATTACTAGGAGGATAATTAAGATTGCTAATCAGTTGAATTTAAAATAAGAATATTATCCTGGATGGACCCAATGTAATCACACGGGTCCTGTGGAAGGGGAAGGCAGAAGAGTCAGTGTCAGGATAATAAGATGTGACCAAGACTTGACCATAGCCAGTTTTGAAGATGGAGAAAGAGTCCATGAGCCAAAGAATGTAGGCAGCTTCTAGAAGCTGGAAAGGCAAGAAAACAGATTTTTCCATAGGGCCTCCAGAAAAGACCCAGTCCTGCCAACACCTTGATTTTAGTCCAGTGAGATCCATTTTGAACTTCTGACTTCCAGAATTGTAAGGTAAAAGAAATGTGCTATTTTCAGCTACTACCTAATAGTTATTTGTTATAGCAGCAATAGAAAGTCAATATAGAAACTGTAAATGTGGTTAGGAAGAAAAGAATGAGGAGACTGTACTTTATGCTGAGACTAACCACCACCTCCGCATGGTGTGGGAGACAGAGATATGACTGAGCAACTAGTGAACAAATCTAAGATTTTTAGTATTTTGGGGGTACTTAGTATTTTTGGCCTACTAGGCAATTACTTGTTTCTGAATAAAACTGATTTTCAAACCTGTCATAAAAATAAACATTGCAGTCTATAAAGTATTCTCTCTTCCACTAAGTGCATTTCTTCCTTGTGGCTCTAGACCATCAAGGCAGGTGGTATCTGATACACTGTGGAAGAGTGATAGATAACTGGATTTGGGGGTTAACAGACCTGGGTTTAAATCCTGTCTCTACCCCATGATAGCTGCTGTCCAGTATGGGAAGGAATCTCTCTGAGCTATGAATTCTTCATCAGTAACGTAATAGTGCTGCTCCTCTAAACGGAGTAAAGGGGCTGGCACCTCTGAGACTCCCTGCCATTCAGCAAGCAATCCTATAAGTGAGAGTTATTTTTTTCTATCTACATTTTACAGATGGGGAGACTGAGGTCAAAGAGGGAATAACTTGAGTGAATAAGTCAAGTAGTTGATGACAGAGTCAAGACTTGACCTATGGTCCTTTTATATAGCCTCTTCCATTAAATCTAGTTGTTTTCCTTAAATAACTTTTAAAACTGCACTGCTATAAGCAGTAACTTGCTAAACTAATATGATTGTAGTAATCAATTTATTTATACCCTCCCTGCTTCCAATAAGAATTGGAAATGACTTGATCAAATTTAGTGTCTGCAGAAGGTACATTAGTCATCCCCTTCAGCAGAGCTGCTAATAGGCTCACTAGCCTGAAAGGGGCAGAGCAGTCCTGTTTGCTGATGGGACGCTCCTGACCCAACAGGTATTGCTGATTAAGTGTGGCGTGTTCATAGGTCTAAGGGCAAATTCATGGGTCCTCTGACTTCACCATCCAGCAATTGTGCTGTTGGTTGATGGAACATTCTAAAGAATATGCTATCAGAAATCCACTAAAGAAAGCTATCTATTCTCACAATCCAAAATAAGCTCGAAACAGGGCCATGAGCAGGGCCACAACTGGAAGAATGGCAATGACTGATAAATGGTGAAACTGCCTACCCACCTCAGGAAGCATATTTTGAAAAATACTTTATAGACAACTCATAACATTCTGTTCAGTTTAATGACACCCAAGGATTCACAAGGCTTGGAAAGCTAAATGTGCATCAGTAGGTAACCAAGCAGCTCCTCAGAGTGAGTTTAGATGGGGTAGGGCCCGCTATTGGCCAAATGAAGGAACTGGGGATTGAGGAACAAGTTCAATTCTAATGTGACTATAAACCTGTTTAGTTCAGACTGTAGCCTGATGTGGTCTGAAATGTACATATGAACACAGTTGTTTCTTCAGTTTTTTTAATAGTTATATTTTGAGTGATCGCCACTGTATAACATACAAATCAGTGCCTAACCTTATAGGTTTATTACAGGATACATGCCATTTCCACGCGTAACTGTAATGAAGGTGGGGAATCATTAGTATAGTAAGAATGGCAGGGAAAAAGCATATGTGAGTTCAAGGACATATAGCACATTTAGTTAGAGAAATGAGGAAAGGCATTTTGGAAGCGCTGTTTTTGAGTTAAGCTTTGGGAAATATACTTATTTATATAATGCATTGGAGGTGCCAGGGGGAGCGCCAGGTGTGAGTGTGTGCTGTGTGTGAGTATGAATGAATGAGTAGGGCGGGGAGTTTCTAGGAGGGAAGAGCATGAAGAAATTGTAATTTGTTTATTCAGTCAAGCATATTTATGAAGTACCTCCTGTGTGTGATGCTCATTCGGGGGCAGAGAGATGAGAAAGACAGATAGGATCTCTGCGCTCACAGCAGGTAATAAAAATGGTCCACGGATACAGTCCATTAAAAGAAAAAAGCCACAGAAGATAGCAGCACCAGATAAAGCACAAACAGACTCTTGGAATAAAATAATCTTCCTTTGAATTTGCTTCACCCTGTAAAGAGGCCTTATTTGTTATTGGCTGTTCCAAGTAAACGCATCACTTTTGAGTGGATTCCACTACCACAGTTGAGGTTTGTAGGTTTGTAGTTTGTCTTCCATTCTCAGAGGGAACAGAAGATAATTTTTCCTCTTATTTTTTTTTTAATATGTCTTTATTGATTTCAGAGAGAGGAAGGGAGAGGGAGAGAGATAGAAACACCAGTGATGAGAGAGTCATTGATCGGCTGCCTCCCACACGCCCTGCACTGGGGCCCACAACCTGGGCATGCACCCGGACTGGGAATCGAACCATGATCTCCTGGATCACAGGTCGAACCACTGAGTGACACCGGCTTGGCCTCCTCCTATTCTTTTAATAGAAAAGGAAAAAAGACTTTAAAAAGTCCTCAATAATTGCTAGTATAAATGCCTTCATTCTACATAAATAATAAGAGTATGTAATATTCATGTAGAGCTTATTGTGTTTTGCATATATTAATACTTATTTAATACTTGCAAGATACACAGCAGCTACCATTGTTATCAGGCCCATTTTTCAGATAAAGAAATTAAGGCATTGCCCTAGCCAGTTTTGCTCAGTGGTTAGAGCGTCAGGTGCATGCAGGAGGCAACCAATCGATGTCTCTCTCACATCGATGTTTCTTTCTCTCTCCCTTCCACTCTCTCTGAAAAGTGATGGAAAAAATATTCTTGGGTGAGGATTAACAACAAAAAAAGAAAGAAAAGAAAAGAAATTAAAGTATTGAAGCACGAGGCGATTCAGCTTATGTATCTAGTCAGCAGCAGAGCCAAGAGATGGACACAAGCAGACTGACTCCAGAGTTGACGTCCTCAGCTGGTCTGAGCTGTTCCTAGTGCCATGTTACTCATTTCTATAAATTTTCTGGATGAGCTAAAATCTGAGATGATGTTAGAAGCTCCTTGCACTTCTCTCTGGCTAACAGTTTTGACGTTTTAGTAAGTGGTAATATTTATCTTGGGATGCATTCCAAGGACCTGCACAGGTGGATGTGGGAGTGTGGCACCCATATCTGAAGAGAGAAGATGTTGGTCCTTACAGTATCCCAGGGCTTCCAAATTTACCAAGCAGTGTTGGGTTGTCTAGGGCTTTGTGATTCCTTTAGTGAGAGGTGAGCAAGTCAAAGCTCCAGCTCCAAGTAAGGCCCATATGCTCGGAAAGTGTACACTCAGCCTTTCCACGGCAGGCAAGCAGAAATCCCCTGCTGGGTTCAACATTCTTGCTTTGTTCTCTAATCAGCAAAACTTCTTTTTCCCCCAGTCAGTATTTGTTCATGCATTTCCAGATGCCTGGGAGGAAGGATATTATGCAGAGAACACGCCCAAGCATATAACTGGATAAATTAAAAGATCCAGATGGACACCCAGTGTACTCATATAAATACATAAAAGGCCAAACTAGCGCACTCAGTGGTGGCACTTATTGTAAAGCGGCATGGATACTGCCATTTTCTTCTATTTCTAAACCCATTTAGATTTCAGGGCTCATTTGCAGCCCTGGTTCTAGTGCCATCCGTAACTCAGGGGACTTTCACATTCTCTTTTTCACATATATTAGTTTTCCTGTTTTTTTAAAGGCATAAAATTCTTTAACTAACTTCTTTTCAAATCTTTCCTACACTGAGCCACTTCCTGTGCCTCTCATTGAAAAGCCAGGGGAAAGAAAAAAGCCCCAAACTGATTCTAATCTATCCTGAAATATGACCTTGGAGTGCATGTTTGTGAACACCTGGAGGTGTCTGGACGTTGATGGCCTCACTCATGGATTCTGCCCCATAAGTCAAGACAAACACTAAAAGTAATGGGGGGAAAAAAGAAAGTCAAGTGTTCATTGACCACAAGCTGGGAACACCTTCCCACAGGGTAATGACAGTCTTGAGTGAGTCTTTGATGTGTGTTCTTTCCACAGAATTAGGGCATCTGAAACATGTCACAGGTACTCATTTCAGTGGTGAACAAAACATTGTAAATAAGTGCCAGTTCTCCTTATGAGCTGAGCAAAAGAGTCTGAGATTCATCCAGAACCTTCAGACCCGTGATCTCTACACTCGCATAGAGGCCCTTGTGGAACAGTTCCTCCAAGACATGATCCAAAAGGGAAAGGGAGATTTTATTTTATTTTATTTTTATTTTTATATTTTTTTAAATATATCTTTATTGATTTCAGAGTGAGGAAAGGAGAGGGGAAAAGAGAGATAGAAACATCCATGATGAGAGAGTCATTGATCGAGCCCGCAACCCAGGCTTGTGCCTTGACCGGGAATCGAACCCCAATCGCCTAGATCCTAGGTCGACACTCAACCGCTGGGCCATGCCCGGCCGGGCAGACAGGGAGATTTTTACATAGCAATATATTCTCAAAATTTTTTTATACTTTTAAATATTTTTAAATGAAAAAGGCAAACACCTACTTTTATAGAAAATCATGAAATCATGTGCTAAATTATTCCACATTATGTTTTTTTGTATGTTTTATTTATTTTTATTTTTTTCTTTCTTTTTTTTAAATTTTTTTTTTTTTAAATATTACATATGTCCCTTTTTCTCCCCAATGACCCGTTCCACCCCATCCCATCCCCCTCCCCAGTCCCTCTCTCCACCATTGTCCATGTCCTTGGCTTGTGCATGTATGCATATAAATTCTTTGGCTATTCTCTCCCCCTCCATCCACCTGCCCTCCTCCATCCCTCTGACATTCGTCAGTCTCATCTATGCTTCCATGTCATTGAATCTATTCTGTTCATCAGTTTATTAACCTCATTAGATTCCACATATAAGCGAGATCCTATGATGTTTGTCTTTCTCTGCCTGGCTTATTTCACTTAACATAATTTTCTCCAGGTCCATCCATACTGTCCCAAAGGGTACAAGACCCTTCTTCTTTACAGCTGCGTAGTATTCCATGCTGTAAATGTCCCACAGCTTTTTTATCCACTCATCTACTGATGGGCACTTGGGGCTGTTTCCAGATCTTAGCTATTGTAAACTGTGCTGCTATGAGCATTGGGGTACATATATTCTTTCTGATTAATGTTTCAGGATTCTTGTGTGTATGTTTTAAATTTTTTAAAAAATATATCTTTGTTGATTTCAGAGAGAGGAAGGGAGAGGGAGAGAGAGATAGAAACATCAATGATGAGAGAGTCATTGATCTGCTGTCTCCTGCATACTCCCTGCTGGGGATCGAGCCTACAACCCGGGCATGTGCCCCGACCGGGAATCGAACTTCGATCTCCTGGACCATAGGTTGATGCTCAACCTCTGAGTCATGCCGGCTGGGCTCCACATTATGTTTTAAGATTGGAGGGCGAGGAGGTAGGGTGGGAAAAACAGGAACATCATTATTTCTGTCATTAAATAAAAAAAAAGAGCCTGGTCATTTCTCAATGGTTGAGCATCGGCTCATGAACCAAGAGGTCACTGGTTCGATTCCCCGTCAGGGCACATGCCCTGGTTGCAGGCTTGATGCCCAGTACGGGGCTTGCAGGAGGTGGCCCATCAATTACTCACTCTCATCGATGTTTCTATCTCTCTATCCCTCTCCCTTCCTCTTTCTCTAAAATCAATTCAAAGATAATTTTTAAAAAAGAAAATGAGCCCTAGCAGGTTTGGCTCAGTGGTTAGAAGGTCGGCCCATGGACTGAAGGGTCCCAGATTTGATTCCAGACAAGGGCACGTATCTCGGTGTCCAGCTCCATCCCCAGCCCTGGTTGGGGTGTATGCCTGAGGCACCCACTTGATATGTCTCTCATATCTATGTTTCCCTCACTCTCTCCTCCTCTCCCTCCTTCTCTCTCTGAAAAGCAATGGAAAAAATATGCTCGGATGATGATTAAAAAAAAGAAAGGAAAGTGAGAAGCCCCAGCAGCCCTTGATGAACTAGAATGTAATGCTGTCTTTGGACTGTTACTCACAAGTAGCTGACATAATTCAATTTGAAACTAACACAAAAGAACATTCCGGTAGTGCCATTTGTATTCACAGATGCCTTGATAGCCTCCTCATAGAGTATCTTGCACATAGTAGGTACTTAATAAATGCTTTTAAAATCTTATTGGATTAAAGTCAAACAAAAAAGCTACTGACAAAAATTTACGCATTTCTGAGCACACTAGGAGCCATTTGGATGTGCAAACAGGCCACATATGTGAGCAGGTGTCAATGCTCATGTAGCAGAGAGGAGGTAACAGGACTCAAGCCAGGAAGCCTGGCTTTGCGGCCCTGCCCTTATATACAGGAGTTGGCAAAAGTAGATTTACAGTTGTTAGTACACAAAACAGTTTATTCTTGTATTATTAGTTGTTAATTATTGTATTACCTTTCTTACAAGCAACTGTAAACCTACTTTTGCCAACCCCTCTATATTGGCTGAGACATTTAGCTATGTCAGTGTCCCCATCTGTAAACGAGGTCACTGCCTTTGAGGCAACAACTGCTTAAAGAGTTGTTGAGGTTTTGAGATAATGTATGTCATAATTCCTTATAAAGTTTTTGATCCTAAACAAATATAATATAATATTACTGGTTAAACGAGTGTTTTTTGTTCGTTTATTTTTTTACAATTTCTCCCAGGAAATGCTTTAAAGGATGCAGATTGGGGGTGAGGGAGGGATGGGGAAGAAGCTGATCTAGGGCTCTACCTTCCCAAGTCCCATTCTTTCACAAAGGGTAGATTTGTTTTATGTACTTTATACATGTTGAACTTCCACATAAAATTTCAACTAAAGAAACAGTTTAGCTGATTAAAAAAAAAAAAGATTGAGGACCACCGAATTAATTCCATTCATTTGTGTTGGAATATAAAAATAGGAAACAGCCCAAATGTCCATGAACAGGAGAATGGAAAAACAACTTGTATATTCCTCCAATTAAATACTGCTCAGCATTAAAAAGGAATGAATGACATACACACACAACACATGGGTGAATCTCAAAACTATGCAGAACTAAAGAAGGCAGACATGAAAGAGTAGATATTTTATTTCATTTGTATAATGCTAATTATATGTGTAGGCATCTTCATGCAAGGTGCTGTGGACTGAAAAGGAGCACAAGGAAACTACAGAATGATAGAAATGTTATTTATCTTGTTCTGGCAACTGGTTACTCACATGTACATATATGCAAAAAAGGAGTCTTTGAGCTATACATTTAAGATTTGTGTGATTCATGTGTAAATAATATCTTGATTTTAAAAAGTAGGCACAACCAATTGTTTTTCTGGTCATTGTTGTGAGGAAGGGAAATGGAGTCAGTCAGGTAAGTTCCAGAGAGATGCAGAGGGAGCAGTAAAAATGTACCCATGTCTCTATGGTACAGTGTATTTCCCACTCTTAACCCCCAAACTCATACACACACACACACACACACACACACACACACACACACAATGTACACATCCTTACATACACTTCTCCATTAAGCTCATTTGCTTCCTTATACCCTTCCTCTTCTCTCTTTTTCTTTCCAGAATCTACTAGGTTGCTAGATATTATAAAATTTTTCATTGACTAGCAAACAATTCTTATATTTTAAGTAGTTTTGTGTTCCTAACCCATCCCATAGGAGTCTCTAATAGGTAAAAAGATGCATTAGCAAACAAACAAACAAAATATCTTTAGTTCTAGAAAAAATATTTTTCTAGAAAATTATTTTACCTATAACTCTGATTCAGAAATCTATCTTGAAGGTCTCAATGATGCTTATATATAAAATAATGTTAACATTTATGGAGCAGTTACTGTGGACCATGTAGATTCTAAGCAATTTGTAGGAATTATTAATTTTTTTCAACAAATCTATGTGGTAAATGCAGATAAAAAGAACTGAGGCACAGAGATTGGATAAGTCACCTAAAGTTACGTAACAGGTAAGTGGGGAAGCTGGACTACGGACCCAGGTAGCCTGGCTCCCACTTCTCAGTAGCCATGAGGGTCAAGACAAGCTCTCTAATGAAGCAGCCAGTGTATTCACCTTTAGCTCTAAGTTCCCTCCGAGAACCCCAGCTTACAGCTAGATACCTTTACAGCAGTGTCCTTTCCGGTGATTTTTTTCCAGGCTTTTTAAACCTGTTGTCTCAATTGGATGGGGTGTTCCCAAGTGATGCTATCAGGCAAGAGACCAGTTAATTTTCCTGAAAGGCATTGTAGTTACCACAAAGAAATAGAAGACATTTGTGTGCCTGGGTAGGCTGGTAGAAGTGACACCGGTGTGCTTCGCTATTGGAGCCACGCAAAGGAATCATGGCTCCTTCATACTGCAGCACTGAGCCTAGTATTAGACACGGACAGGCAGGGCCTGATAAATGTGTGATATGCAGATAGCTCAATCACAGCAAATGTCATCATGCCTTGTATTAGTGTCCTAGGGCTGCCACAACAAAGTACCACAAACTGGGTGACTTAAAACAACAGAAAGTACTGCCTCACTGTTCTGGAGGCTAGAAGTTTGAGTCAAGATGTTTTCAGGGCAGCTCCTTCAGAAGTTTCTAGAAGAGGATCCTTCCTTGCCGCCTCAAGTTACTGGCAGCCCCAGGCATTCCTTGGTTTGCAGCTGTAGCACTTCAGTGTCTGCTTCCATTGTCATCAAGTGTTGTCCCTGTGAGTCTGTGTCTTCACAAGACCACCTTCCCTTCTTACAAGGACACTAGGCATATTGGATTAAGGCTTTATCCTAATAGCCTTATCTTAACCTGATAAAATCTTCAAAGGCCCCATTTCTAAATAAGGTCCCAGTCATAGGTACCAGGGTTAGGACTTCAACATTTCTTTCTGGGGGACATGATTCAACCCTTACCATGCCTGACCTACCCTGGCTCCCCAGTTCTCCCAGACACCATTCCTTGATTATGGCCATCTTCTCCAAATCCATCTTCCCTCTCTTCTCCCCTTTGCTCCAATATACAAAGGATTTTGAGCCTGTGATATTGTGATTTATAAGAAATAGACATTTGGTCATTCAGATGACCAAATTATATTTCTCATATTTGGTGCTTGTCCAGGGTTTCTGGCTCAGAGATCCTAAAACCCTTGGAATTTCCTAAGTGAAGAGAGCAGTAATTGGGTCTTTTTTAGTGAGGTGACTTCTGGACCCCACTTAAGAATGGGAGCTCCTTGTGGGTAGAGCCAACCATGTAATTAAAGGGTTAGAACTTTCAGCTCACCCCCAAACTCTGGGGAGGGAAGAAGGGCTGGAGTTTGAATCAATCACCAATGGCAAATGATTTAATCAATCATGCCTGTGTAATAATGCCTCCATAAAAACCCAAAGGACTGTGTTTGAAGAGCTTCCAGGTTGGTGAACACGTGGAGATTTGGGGAGAGTGGCCCACTCAGAGGGTGCACAGAAGCTCCATGCCTTTCCCCATACCTGGATCCATGCATCTATTCTATATGGCTGTTCTTGAGTTATAATATTTTATAATAAACTGGTGATCTAGTAAGTAAAATATTTCTCTAAGTCTGTGAGCCATTCCAGCAAATTAGTCAAACCCAAGGAAAGGATGGTGAGAACTTCTGATTTATAGCCAGAGGGTCAGAAACACAGTGAACCTGAACTTACAGTTGGCATCTGAAGTGTGTGTTGAGGGTGGGTGGGTGGGAGGGTGCAGTTTTGTAGCAATGGACCTGAAACCTGTGGATACTTTGCCAGGTAGATAGCATTAGAACTGAGCTGAATTGTAAAGACATCCCCTACCCCTGACATTGGAATTGGGACCAGAAACCTCTTTTTTTTTTTTTAATTTTAAAAAATTTTAAAAAACGTGTATCTTTATTGATTTCAGAGAGAGAGAGATAGAAATGTCAATGATGGAGAGAGTCATTGATCGGCTGCCTCCTGCATGCCCCCTAAAACTCGGGCCTGTGCCCTGACCGGGAATCGAACTGTGATCTCCTGGATCACAGACTGATGCTCAACCACTGAGCCAAGCTGCCTAGGCAGAACCTTCTTTATAGAGCCATCCTCCAAAATGCAGTCTTCTCACTGACAAGTTATTGCTTCATAGCTCTGCTGAGTAGATTAATCATCTCTGGGAAAAGACTTTAAAATGAGTCCTTGCTCTTAACTCTGATACCAAGTTCACTTTGCTCTCAAAACTCTAGGCTACACAGTGTCTTTGAGATAAATTTTGCATTAGTTTATCTTTACAAGTGAATATCCCACAACACAATATTTAATGTCACTGGGCTGCCTTCTACCCACGCAGTTGCCAGCAAATTCCTATCAAGTTGGTGTCAGAATATGAAATTAGTGACTAATAAAATAAAACAGACAAAATAAGAATGCTGAGTTATAGAAGGGATGGGTATGATGTATAAATATCATTAGCTGTTCCTTTATAAACATTTATATGATTACATAAATATGAAAATGCAATGCAGTATTTTAGAATTAACTAGTCACTGGAATGCTTTGGAGCAGATGGACTGATGATTTAATAATTGCACTCATTAAAAATTCTCACACTTCTAATTTCTTCACAACTCCTTTCCTGCCCCCACCCCACCACCTCATTCTGTGAAGGTGTCATTCCATGCCAAGGAATGACATGGTTTTATCATTGTCATCAGATAGATTGTAATTGAGTTTGCTTTGATTTCCTGCGTGCCCCTGTCCCACCTCTGGGCTCCTGATTGACAGCTCAGAATCCTGATAAAATGTTGGAACCAGCCCCAGCTATCTCAAAGGCTAGAGAAATCACAAAATGATCTTCCCTCTGTCTTCACCTTCTTACATGTAGACGGAATGTGTGCTTGTGTCTCTCCAACTTGCTACACCTTAAATCTCAGGCATAGAGAACAGAGCTGGTAGCCTTGAATTCAAGTTTTGAAAGTCTGTTCACCCATAGTTATAGCTGAGAATAAATCGGACCGAATAGGAGGTAGGAGGCAGGAGGGTGGAGTCAACGGCTGCAGCAATGATGACATGGGCATCGGAGCTCAAATTCGTCTGCAGATCAGTATGGTGGCTTCTGAGTGGAAAGGGTTTACACTGGATGGGCAAACTCAAAAGGAATGAAACTTTTAAATTCTCTTTATATTATTCATTGCATTCATTCATCAGTAAAAAGAACACTATCCACTGATAACAGATCTAGTTTCTGGTCTGAGATATGCCATTAGCTAGCTGTGTATCCCTGCATGCTCACTTTACCTGTCTGGGCCTCATACTCAGGCCACAGCTCTATAGCTCTGTGATTGTATGAACAACTGACTGTCTACTAAGTGAGAGGTGCAATGGGACAAAGAAACACTGACAGTAGACTTTTTTAAGAGGTCCCTGGTCTCCGGGATAGATAAGACATAGATGTTTAGCAGAAATATAACATCATAGAAACCAGTTGGATGCCCTCACCCAAAGGCTAGGTGTTACGAATGTCCTCAGTTTAGGGAAAGAAAAGAATGGCCTTGGGGTTGGGGAAGGTTCAAAGTGTTATTTGAGGCAGGGATCAGATTTGAGAGAGAGAGAAGAGGAAGGAGGCATGCTATGGGGGAAACCATTTAAACAAATACTCAGAGTAGAATGAGTCTAGTATCGCTTGGTGAGTGGGCAGGGTGGCTTTTGCAAAAGTCTCAGGAGGCTAATAGGGCTTGTTATAGAACGTGGGCAAGATTCCAATATTGGGGGAACCCCATGCCTCTTCCCCAACTTCCCCGGGATCTCTATCCAGGATTGAATGGGGTTGGGTTCATAAAAAGAAAGTCCTAAATGCCACATAAAAGAGCAGAGTTGTAAGCATCAGAGTGTTACTGAGAACTGGTGAGAGGAGAGCAACACATGATAAGCAGAGATCTGGGACATTTAACCAGGGGGAAGCCTGCAGGGTGGATCGGAGGAGGTGAGACTAAGGCAGAGAGGCTGACTCAAAAAACAGGTGGGAGAGGGACTAACCAGAGCAGGCCAGTAGGTGGAAAGACAGGGATGGATTTGTTTCTCCAGAAACACATTCCTCTTTGAAAAATTTGCTTTCCCTTTCCCTTATTTCTAACTACATGCTCAGTGTCTGGTTTTCCTGCTAGACTATAAGCTCCCCACAAGGGCGTGATTGGGCCTGCCTTTTTAGAACTATGTATCTCTAGTACCCAGCATGGCGACTGGCCCAGAGGAAATACTCAGAAATACCTGGGGGATAAACGAATGCACATAAGACACACTGCAAAGGAAAGAGTAACACAATTCTGTGAGTCAAGAATTCTTAGTCTGGTAAATAGAAGCATGATGACGGGAACTGGGAGAAGCAGAAATATCAATGTTGGAAGAAAAATGATGCTGGAGATGAATGTGAAGTGATGCTGGGATATCCATGTGGGAACGTTCAGTGGGTCTTTGGAAATGTTGGATCACATGCAGAGAAAACTGCCAGTGTGTCCTCTAACACAGAAAGTTGAGCTGGTTGGCCGAAGTCTTTTGATTTCCAAATTTCATTTGGCAGAGAATAAATGTGAGGTCATGGATCCAAATTTTTAAAAAAGTACAAAACTAAGAAGCACAGTTACCTTTTTCTTCCCATCCTAGCCCTATGTCAGAAATTTAATATCTACTTTCATGCCATTGTTACATGTAAGAGATGTTTTTTGGTAAATTAAAAACATGGCTTTTTCCTTTTAATACACTCAATTACATCAGGAAAAATCCATTGTAGCAGAAGTTAAAAGAAAAAGGTTAGATAATGCTTTCTATTTATTAGAGATAATAATGTTTCCTTTTGTGTTGAGGTGGTTTTGTGTTCATCTCTGCATGCTTCAAGGAAGGCCAGTGGTGAAAGACCTAAGCCTTGATGTCATGTTGGCCTGAACTTCTTATGGAGCCCACCACTTCTCATGGAGTTACCTAACTACTCTGGACCTCAGTCTTCTATCTATAAATCAGAGTTTCTTTTACCTACATTTTGTGAATGTTAAGTACATACTGTTGTGGCTTGAATATTTGTGGTCCCCCAAAACATTTGTCCATCACTCAGAACCTATGATTGTGACCTTATTTGCAAAAGATGTCTTGTAAGGATCTCAAATAGATCATTCTGAATTTTCTGGGTGGGTCCTAAATCCAATAACAATTGTTTTTATTGTTACCGGACTAAAGGTATCTGTTTGCCTGAGTGTATCAAAGCCCAATAAGACTCTAGTTGAAGTTTGCAACCAAGAAAGTAGGATTTATTAAGGAGATGGCACATACCTGGAGTCACAGGTAGCTCATGTTCAAAGACCTGGCTCCCCTATGGCTTCCAGGGGATGGACTATATATATTATATAGTATATATCATTAATCATGGGGGCTAATAGAGTTAGGGTCCTGGTCTCTACTGATTGGTTGGTGCTAGCATAGGGGGTAACTGATCATTGCATTTGGTCCTGATGTCAGCCATGGAGCTGTTCTGTCCAGTTTCTTGAGGATTTGTTCTGTGGGGTTATTCTGGTTTCCTGGGTCTGGAGCTAAAACACAACGGAGGCCAACATATTATGCTTAGTTTGAAAACTTTGTCTCGATAGTCAATAGACTCAGGACCTTGCTTCTGAGACCCCTGGATGCTAACCAGAACCTCACTGTCCTAAGGGCTTAATGATTAAGCAAGAGAGAGGGAGGTGGGTGAGTCTGGGCACTAGGTGAAGCCAGTTTGAGTCAAAGGGAAAAAAATAAAAATAAAAAGTCAGATTAAAGAAAATAAGGTTTCTGCACAGTTACATTATAATGGACATGCAGACATGGAGAGAAGAGAAGGCCTTCTAAAGACAGACAGATTGGCATGGTGCAGCTTCAAAGAATGATGACAGCCACCAGAGAGGCAAGAAGGGACACTTTCCTAGAGCCCGCCCACCCCTTGATTTTGGACTGGCCTCCAAAACTGTGAAGGAGCCCTGTACACGTCTTTGCTTTAAGCCACCAGTTCGTGATAATCTGTTACAGCAGTCCTGGGAAAATAACACACACACCTACCAGTCACCCCATAAATGCCGGCTCCATTCCCCCATCCTGAGCGACGCCGTGGCAATCCCAGCCCTCTTGTAGAAAAAGAAAATGAAAGGACAGCTGGAGGCTTCCACCGGAGGAGGCAGGCAAGGCCACTGTAAGAATATCCGTGTGTGACACTGGTATTACATGTGAGGGGTGAATTATGAAGCACACAAAGAGAACAAAGAGGAGGATGCTGGCAGAGGCAGGAACAAAATGAAAAAGTAAAGCAGTAAGTGCATGAAAGGAGAGGCAGTGCCTCCTCTACACCCCCAGCCCCCGCCCTGCGCCCCGGCCCCGCTCTCAGAGTCCTCTGGTGGTCACTCCGTGGAAACTAAAGGGAACTAGGAGGAGACTGTAAGGTGAGGAGAGCACAGATCTTTCAAACTTGCCTCGGTGACATTTCAGAGTTGCCATGCCATTAATCTTCCCAGGTTGGAGAGACTGAGATACGGGGCTATTGTCAAGTGAAACTGTCATTAGAACTAAGGCCTGTTGGCTCCTAATTTTCAATCTGCAAGATCGTACAGTTTCTGCTTGAGATCCAGCATACATCAGTCATCCTCCCCTCTTTTGCTCAGCTGTCAAATGGGAAGTTAAAAGAAATATTAGGTATAAAATATAAGAAACTGCAGTAATCACAGCAATCATAATCCCTGCTGTAACACTACATTTTCCTGAGTACATTAGTGACTTGTCATTTCTAAAGAGCACTTATTTAACAGTAAAGTTATTTCTATGCATCAGTGGCCCACATTGAAAAATAAAAATAAAAAACTCGGGCTTCCAAGTATATACCATTTAAAAATATTTTTATAAATAATCATATAACATGGGGGCACATTGGCAATGAAAAGAATAACATTTCCTTGCAGTCCAAACATGTATTAATACAACTGGAATAATGAAATCTACCAAACACTAAGTGATTACGGACACTCCTATAATTTCTTCAGGAAAAAAAAAAAAATCCCCTGGGGTCCTTGATAATTATAGGCTCTCTCAGTTTCTCATCCCCTCAGTCCCATCAATGGTCCACACAGTTCCAGGACAGCTGTGTAAAGTCCTGAGAGAAAGGGAGTGGCCACCTGCCACATGGCCGATAGTCACTCTGATACAGTGACATAAAAGATGCCACATATGTAAGGGTTTCAGAGTCTTGTTGGTTTGCTGCTGTTGACACACTGGGAACCCAGAAAGCATTTTTCACCTACACTCTGCCTCTACGTCAGGAAAAGAGAGCACAATTGTGTTTCTGAAGACCCTGGAAAGTGAATAAGCACTAAGCCTTGGGACCTCAGAAGCCATTAGTACAGATCTGGTGACTTTCCTGCCTTCCAGTGGAACAGGTGGGTTTCTGCACTGGACACAACAGCCTTGGGCCAGGACTGGCTCTAATATCTTGGGACATATAAGCCCCTAAGGCTTCTCTTTCCTGCAGTCTAGTTCAGAGAGAGAAACCTTTGAAAACAAGATGCTACTGACCAGTCATGGCAAATAGAAAGCTGAAATGGAATTCACTGGAGTTAGAAAAATACAGAGCTGTGTCAGGTCTCGCACTGTTGTGAAACAAATTCCAAAGCTTTAATACTGGCCGCAAGGATAGAAGCGAATTAGTAAAAATTCACCCAGTGCTATTTCATAGACTCCCATTTAGTTATACAAGATTCTGTCTGTGAGAAATTTTCAATTAAATCAACACATTGTTCCCAGTGGAATAGATCGCGTGGGCAGTAGTCACCCCATCCCACAATACCCCAAGGAGAGTCCTGCCAGCTCCACCCTCTTCCTGACATTCTGATGACTAGAATTAGTCACCTCTGCTGTGGGACACTGGGGTAACCAAGGTTAAAGGGTTATCACAGCTTGCCATGCATCTGAGCCAACTGCCAGTGCTCTGGGGGGAGGATGACAGAGCTGACTCCAGCTCTCCTGGCCAGCTGATAAGGGACAAGGAAGGGCGGATGCCCCAGGTTGTCAGAGACCAAAGTGGTCCAGGTCACCCCACCCTACAGTGCTATTCTTAAAAAGAAAACTTTACAACACAAAGGAGAAAAGAGGTAGTATATATTTCCATCAGCAAACAGAGGCATGGAGTGACCTGTTTGCCAATCATGTCTCTCCCAGGCAGGATTCCTGAAGCTCCCTTTGAAGCCCTTTGGGGGAGGGGGGGAAGTGGTTCTGGGAGTCCATGGACCCCTAACATTGTGGACAAAATTTTGTGCATTTTTGTCAGGAAGGTGTTTAGAAATTTATGTCCAAAAAGAGTTTAAGAACCACTGGAGTGAGGTGGGGGTAAGATTCATGATCTCCCTTCTCTGGGCTGCCTTTATTAACCCAGGCCCCAAGATAGATCGATTTCAGGAACCTAATTCCAGTTCTGTGGCTCTTTGTGAAAGGAGGTGAAACCAGGGGTCCTAGACCACCTGTTAGGAGTTTTACTTTTATGTCTGTGACTCTGTGCCTGCTGGGAACCACTGTTGGGGTCCAGAACAAGTTACCCCAGGGTGTGCCTCTGTGATATGCAGGTTGAACTACAGGCAACTTTAGCCACAGGCTCAAGAGAAACTTCTGCCCCACCCCCCACCTTAACAACCAAGAGGAATTTGAATTAGAGGCCTTGCCCATTAGACATTATCAGAGATAACTTCTATTTATTAAAGGTCTTCAATGACCCTTTGAAGCCCCCCAGGTGCATTCCCTCATCCCTAGCTCAGGATGTCTAACATACCTCAATCCCCCTTTCTGTCTCTGAACCTCTCCTGCAGGTGGGGTCTCTGACTCTCTCATGTATATGGGGTTCCTATATATACATATGCATTAAATTTGGTTATTTTCTCTCACTGATCTGTCTCATGTCTATTTGATTATTAGACCAGCCAGAAGAACCTGGACAGTAGAGGAAAGTTTGTTCCTCCCAACACCATGACTTAGGAAAACTGCCTCACTGTGAAAATGGCCTCACTATGAAAACTCACCTCATTGTATCTCCATGACAGTCCTGTGAGGGAACTGTTTATACTGTATAGAAAAGGAAATGAAAGAACAGAGAGGTTTGGTAACATACCTGAGGCCACACACTCAGGGATGAGTAAGTCCAGAATTTGGGTCCAGGTTTGCAGGTTCCAAATCCTGTACTAGTTCTAGAATTGGTCCACACTTCACATGCTCATATAGTGGTTTCACAGGCTCTCCCATTCCTGCTGAAAAGGATTTCAGATCCCTTCTATAGTTATATATTGAGTATTGTTATATTTTTAGTATATCTTGGTGATTTAGAATTCAGGGGAAAAAAGGAAAGGTATTCTTGTGAGTGGCAGTAGGAGTAACTGTGACTCTGCTAACGTGTGTTCTTTCTCACTTTGGCTCAGCTTCAAAGAGGGTATAACTGTGTATAGGGTGCACAGGGTGTGGGTTCCTGTGACAGCCCAGGGTGTCTGAGTGCCAACTCTAGCTTACTCACTATCCAGAGCTATGTTTTGGGCATATCATCTTTCCTATAACTGGAGACAATGACCCACCTTTCAAGCCTATGGTGAGGACTGGATGAGATCATTAAGAAATACTCTAGCTTGTAGCACTGAAGATAACACTGAGAAGATGCAGGAACATTTCATACAAGGCACTTTGCAGAATACTTCTATTAGTTGATTTCAAAACAGTAAGCTCTTTAAGGGCAAAATTCCTGTCTGATGTGTGTTTGTCTCCACAGTGCCTTGAACCTCGTAAGAGTTCAGTAAGTATGAACGGAGTAAGCAGTCAGTGCATTCAGATCTTTCCGAGCTCATAGTGCCATCAAATATGCAATGTGTGTTTATGTGTGGGGGCCAAAATGTAATATTTGTGTTGTGGAAGAATAATTAGAAAATCAAATGAATAATTGAAAGATGTTTCTGTGTAACTAGTTATTGTCAAGACTTATAATTTAATTAAGGGCCTTGATCAGAAATATTAGCATGAAAACTATTTGTTGCTACTTGTGAAATTTGAAGCTTGTTGCAAAGCAAATAATTTAACAATTAGTCATAAACAAAGGAAAAATCTTCACTTAAAAAGGTATCTCCTAGCCTGGCCAGTGTTGCCCCCAGGAGATTATGGTTCGATTCCCGGTCAGGGCACATGCCCAGGGAGTGGGGCAGGGTGGGAAGGGCGTGCAGGAGGCAGCCGATCGATGACTCTCTCATCATTGATATTCCTATCTCTCTCTCCCTCTCCCTTCTTCTCTCTTAAATAAAAAAATATATATTAAAAAAAAAGGTATCTACTAAACTGTTAAGCAGAATACTAGTTCTAAGTTCTAAGAGGTGTGCAGGCAAATAATTTTGGAATATATATACTATGCTCTTTTCATAGATATTTAGCACATTAAGACTTTAATAAGTCTTTAAAGAAAGAATATCATTTAACTGTGTTTAAACCGAGATTATTTGGCCCTAGAGTTTTCCTCCTTTTCCTTTTACCTTTCTGCCCCTCTAATCATATACATTTACATCCCACTGAATAAATTTTGGGAAATGCTGATTTGGCAATAGAAAAATGAACAGAAATAGTCCATGCTTTAGCTATGATATGACTGTAGACATTGCTTAAGGCTTCCATAGTAGAGTTCCATTATAACCGAGTACTTTGTGAGGAAACAGGACTACTATATCAACATGTAGTGTTGCAGAGATGAAGATGCTCTATGAAAACATGTACTTGGAGTTCACATTACACATGACATTGGACTCCTTTAATATGTAAAGAGCCCCAATAAATAAATAGGGAAATGATGAAAAACCCATAGACCTTGAATTAATAATTCAGGAAATGTAAACATGTTTCATAATAAAAGAAATGTAAATTAAGGCTATAATGAGATAACATTTTCACTTATAAGATTGTCAAAATCAAAATTGTGATAACATATTTTGGTAGGAATATGGGGAAAATGATACTTCTATTCATTGTTTACGGGAATATAAATTAATATAACTCCTATAGAGGACAATGGGCAATAATTATAAAAATTAAAAATGTACCCCCTCTGTAACATAGCAGTTTCTTTAGTCTACATTTATACATAAGCATGTGTACAAAAAAGTTTTTATAAGGAGATTCACTGCAGTATTGCTCATAAAAACAAAGGATTAGGGAAAAAAAAACCTGAAATGCCCACAAACTATTTACATAATTTATGGTACAGTCACCCAGTGGAATCCAATGCAGGGATAGAACAAAGTTTTAAACCCGGCTGGAAGTGGTAGGCTGTTAAGTGATAAGATGCGGAATGCTGGATACATATGTATCATTTTTTGTTCAACAGGTGGTTATTTAGGGAAAGAAGGTCTTTGAAAGGTTGTGTAGGACTCTGGTAAAAGTTACTGCCTCAGGACACAGGAACTGGAGGACGGGGGGGCGCTTACTTTTTCATTGTGTACCCCCTTTGAACTTTTAAATGACATTTGATCATATATAATTATTAACTACTCAAATAAAATGCATTAGTTCAACTTAAAAGAGGAAAGAAAAATAAAGACAGATACACATATAGGTGTCATTCATGGATATATATTGACTTCAAAATCAATCAGAGAATAGCTTGTTAATGGGGTTCAACTGTATATAGTATGTATAGGAGGATAGTTATAGTATAGAACAAGAACCAATATTCTCCTGAGTACTTGAAAAATGAGAAAGTTAGCCAGAAAAGTTTTGTACATTTGCTCCTATGGAATGATGACCTCAGATAGGATACTCTTTGTAAGGGTGCCGTGGTCAAATGTCAGCCACGTAGAATTATTGCCGCCGCTTTCACTCTCTGCTTTAATTGGGTGCTAGGATTGGATCGTTTGGGAGGTCCGATAACAATGGTAAGCCATATTCACTGTAAATGGGGTTGAAAGTTTTTAGCAACTACCCAGCTAATCAGGCCAAAAAGTGAAGCTGTTGACAGCTCTCTTTCCCATAGTTTACAAGGGTAAAGGAAACTTTCTCAGTTGTTACAAGAGAACTGTTTTATCTAAGACTTACTATTAGCTAAAGATGTGAGTCACTCTGTGTGAAAGAGATGATGTCATTAGTTCTGGACACATGAAGGGCAAATGTTCTCTCTTTTTCTCCTGAGCTGTTCACTACCGAAGAGAATCTAATGCAATGTCCTAGTAGTCAAATTATATCATTTAAGCCAGAAATGTTTTCTGTAGGAAGGCTTACTTTTGTTGCGGAGACAAAGAAATTCAATAAAGGAGCAAGCACCCAGTGGCTTTGGGGTGGGTAATCTTTCAAGACTGGCAGATTTGCTTATGTTTGAAGACCAACCTAATGGGCATAAAGGCCAACTTGCTCAGATAGCTGTAATTAATGGAGAGCAAACAGTGATGCTGTTAGATCCCAGGAAACCTCTGGGCTCTGCAAGAATTCCCTTTATTCTGTGTAATTTCATCTTTTAGGGCGAAGGACAGCAATGTGTATATGTAGGCACGTAGGTGAGGCAGTGCTTCTATCCACAACATTGATCCCATTTAGATCCCGCCCGACCCTTACTGGAAATAAGTCCATTTAGTTTAGTCCGGGTAAATTCCAACCATATTTTGAAGGAAAGAGCACATTATTCAGTAGCTCTGACTCGGGGCTCCTGTCTCTGGTGGGCAGTTATGTGTTTACTGCGATTTGAAGTCACTGGGTGAAGCTGAGGCAGAGAAAGAGCAAGAAAGAGGGTGAATTTATTGTCTAGCAACAGGCTCAGGCCTAGACTAAAGCAGGTGCTAATGTAACTCACTGATAAGCCCGAGGGTGCGGCTCAATGAGCAGTGAGTGAAAAAGCTGGATATTCTTTTTCTCCTCCATCTGAACGACGTGGAGTTTGAAAAGGCCAGACAATGTGGTTCGGTGGAAGCAGCGTTGGGTTGGTGCCCGTGAGACTGGGTCATTATCTCAGCTCTGCCACTTGGTAGCTGAATGACCCTGGGCAACAGTTGGAGTTTGGTGGCTTCCTTTTGTTCATGACCTAAAAGAGCTGGACTAGATGATCCCTGAAGTTTGCCCCAGATATAAAATGCTAAGATTCTAACTAAAATTAGCCAGGGAGGTTTATGTACCAGCACATCACAGCAAGAAGACAGACGTGCTCTTCAAGACTCTCATTTGAAGGGTGCAGCATCAAGGAGGTTGTGCAGTAGCCCGTAGCATACTGATCCTTGGATTCTGAGTTCTTAGCACCAAGAGCTAGAGCTAAACTGGAGGTTTAGCAAAATGGTTGTTTTTAACATTTATAGTTTAAAGGGACAGGAAACACCAAAATGTATATGGTGAATGATTTCTTTTAAACCTGGTTCTTTAGTAAGAAGTGATTCATTTATTTTTTTCATTCTAGATCCTTCCCCTCTTATGCATTACCTCAGAGCCTCTCAGGCTCACCTTCTCCAGGCCTGTCTTAGGTCAGACTTGGAGAAGCAGAGCCTGAGGCAGGGATTCTTGCCCAGTGATTGATGGAGGGGGTACTCTTGGGTAAAACGTGCAACAGAGTGAAAGCAGCAGGATAAGGAAAGCAGGAAGAGCAGGTCTGGTTTCTGGGGAACCCAGGCTAACACATATTCTAATCAAGAGTTTTTAAAAATAGAACTAAAGTATATTTATATATTAAAGCCAGTGTTTTGTACCCATTTCTGAATTATTCATTCCAGGAAGGATACGCAACACTTTAACTTCACACTATAACCCAGAGTACCTCCTAGTAGCTACTAGGGTTAGACACAGGCCTGGAAGGAACAAAGAAGCTTTATGCTTTTTCTGCTGCTAATCAGACCCTACTAAGGAAAGTGAGCTGCCTCAGGCTGCATCCATGACCCAGGTTTATACATACAAGGGAATAGACAATAACCAGGTGCTATCAATGCAGCTAAGAATAATTTGAGGTTTAAAGTCAAAGCCTTTACAGGATAACTCACAGAAAATAGGCTTTTTGAGAGGCGTATCCATACCAGAAACTCAATTTGTCCATCTGGAAAATGAAGGTTATAAAAATTCAAAACAGAGGAAATGTGATTCGCAACTGCTAAAACGTTGTTAGGAGGTTGGAGGGCTGTGTGCAGGAGGCCAGCTACCTCCCAGGAAGCCTCAGAGGGTACTATTCCATGCAACAGCATCTTGGCACCATCTGGAGGCCTGTTCCTCAGTCTTCTAGCCCAGCACCATAAATCGTCAGCATGCCAAAATGAGGACAGATCTCAGGAGCAGATACGCTGAGAGATACTCCTGAGAGAGAAGCTCCCAGGCCCAGAGGAGAAGCCCAGCGTGTCTTTGATTTCTGCACACTGAAAGCCGTAACCGGCAGGGCTGGCCGCCGCCCTCCTACAGTCCTGAGGAAGCTTTGCGGTAACCACACAGCTTTGCGAGCATGGGAGCAAAGCGAAGGATCAAGAGAAAAGAAGCTCAAGCTACCTCCGCGGATGCCCTGCCTCGGGTCCTGGGCTCACCCCTGAATGAGCCCTGCGTCTGCGGTGGGGTTTCCGCTGCACTCTGGACAGCTTCCCGCTTTGCATGCCCCTGTGTTTCTTTCTGCTTCTCTGCTCGGGGCCTTCCCTCATGCCTGGGAGCTTGTTCAGCCACAGGTTAGAGCTACCGACTCGCTCTGGATTTCACGCCACCCTGGGGAGGATCCTCCACAGAAACTGAATGGGGGCCAAGGGGTAATGCTCCGGGCCTCGCTCAGGTTTGAGGGGTGCTCTGTGTGGTTTCTCAGGAGTTCCTCAGTAAGATGGAACCCGTTTCTATATCGATCACTCACTCATTGTTGTACCCTTTGTTTCCCTGTTGGCCTTTCTTCCCTCCAGGGTTGCCTGTTCAGTTTGAATATCAGATAAGCCATGAATGAATATGTGTGTGTGCGTTTAGAGGAGAGCTATAGATATATAGATGTATCACTATATGTCTCTATAGTTCTATATACACACATGCAGATTATCTATCATCTATCATCTATCTATTTATCTATCATCTATCATCTATCTATCTATCTATCTATCTATCTATCTATCTATCTATCTATCTATCTATCTATGATGGGAGAGAGTAGCGATGATAAAGCAGATGGGACAAAATGTTAACTATAGGCGAACAGGATAATGACTATTAGTTATACTAGTTAGGCAATTTTAAGTTTGAAATTGCTTCCAAATACAAAGTTAAACAAAGTATTGAGGAGTCCTACTAATTTAGAAACCACCAATCTAGCCCAGCCCCTCATTTATAAATGAAGAAACTGATCCTCAGAGGACCTGCTTAAGGGCCATAGCCATGGTTGTCTGGCTCTTACAATACACCTTGCATTTCAAAATAAAATTCTTTATATGATACATAACCATCACATCCACAATGCTGTTCCCCTCTGTTCGTGCAAATAGCATAGAGTTAATTACATATTTTCTAAAACGTTAAACTTTATTTTGTTCAAAAACTTTAGACCTATTTGGAGCTTCCTTGTGTTCTTTCCCTAAAGAAAAGCTTTCCTGCTTTTGCTGTGCCCCAGTTATTTATTTTGGATAAATTAGAATTGCAGTATAACCTTGCCTTAGGATCTGTTTATGTTGGGGGAATGGAGGAGGGCAAGAATCTCAACCTCCTGCAGGAGTTTGAAGGAGTTGGTGGGGTGGGAGTGGAAGTGGGTAGGGTGAAAGCCAACTTTCCACTCTTCTCCAGGGTTTCTGTCTCTGCTAGAGATTCCTCCCTCCCTCCCTTCCTCCGTCCCTCCCTCCCTCCCTCCCTCCCTCCCTCCCTCCCTCCCTCCCTCCCTTTCTCTCTCTCTCTCTCTTTCTTTCTTTCTTTCTTTCTTTCTTTCTTTCTTTCTTTCTTTCTTTCTTTCTTTCTTTCTTTCTTTCTTTCTTTCTTTCTTTCTTTCTTTCTTTCTTTCTCCTTTTCTGTTTGCTTTTTTAAAAATAGCTTTGAAGGAATGGAAAATTTCTGTGGTAGCTGAGAGCAAATACAGAATGGCTCATTTGCATATAGATGTTTCAGCTTGCAACTGCATTATCCCCTGAGAGAGGCCTTGTTTAAATGGGCAGGCAGACTGGCACGGGGCTGCTGGGATCCTAATGAAAACTAAATTGAAACTTGGGAAACATTTGCCTTGGAGGTGGCCAGGCTTTTCAGAGTATCAATTTAAATCTGAAAGATACAGGCAGCCCCTTGCCAAATTGGCCCTCCCTCTTTAAAAGCCCTGAGACAGAGGGTAGAAGGGAAATGGGGAGAAAACAAGAAATGATTGGGTAAAACCTGAGTTAACTGATGCGCTTCTTTTATGTGCTTGGAAATTCTGCCAAAGATTTTAAAACAGTGAGCAGTGGGAACGTGGGGAGGAGCCGAGTGGAGAGTGCTGGAGGCTTCCTCTATTCTGGAAAGGCCCTGGAAACAAAAGGGACCTTTTCCAGGTAGTATCTGGGTGAGGCAAGCCTTGTGAGACAACTGGTAATCCATTTATAGGCTAAAGACTTTTCAGATTGAATGTTCCCTCTGAACTTGGGCTAAGCAGATAAGGACAACTCTGAAAACAAGATAATGTGGAAAGAAAAGAGATTACAAAAAGGTCAAAAGATTAACTGGAGGATAAGTGGGAGTCAGAGGAAAACAAGGGAAAAGGTTAGAAACTGATACCAAGCGAGAAAGATAAATCAAGTTAGTAAGTGAAGGAAGTGAATTTAGGAGGAAAATAAGAAATGAGATCAGGAAAATTGGCCACAGGATAGGAGAGAAATGGAAAGATGATTTAAAATAAAAATGCAAGAAAACAAAAGGACTGACAATGTAAATGAAGGAAATAAAAATATCGAACTGAATACCTTGAAGGCTTCCTTCTGTGTTTGAATTTGATGAGAACTGGTCTGTCAAAAACTTTGTTTCTTTCCTAGAATTAGTATTTTTTTTTTATTACCAAAAACATTGTTTTCCTTTTAACAAATTTTAGTTGATAATCTTTTGGTATCTTCAAAATGGAAACTACTTTAATTAGTTCTTAGTCAACTGTAGGCTGGCAACAACTCCACTTGAAATCCATCTGGACAATGTCTACGTTATATTCATAAAGTATTTTTGAAAATGCATTTAATCATGCAAGTGTGGGGCCGTTGGTTGTGATACTACCTAGAGAGTCAATTAGATTTTTCATTTAGGTGTGTTGGTGCAGAGCTGACACAGGAAACGACTGCAATCAGTAATGTAGATTCAGTCCCAAACATGAGGGACTACCTAACTGTATGGCAGATGACTTCTGGATATTCGATTTGGTGTTTTGGTTTGTAAAGGTATCATTTAAATGTTTGTGACAAAATATTCAGATATTACTGTGCAGGAAGGAAGGAAGGAAGGAAGGGAGGAAGGAAGGAAGGAAAAGGGACGGAAAAGGGAAGGAAAAAGGAAGGGAGAAAGGAGTAAAGGGATCTTTTACGAGTGGAGCCTGTCTACCTTCTGCTTTACTAGTTTACTTTGGCGCACCTTCATCCTGTCAGTGACCCCAAATGACTTCAAGCCCAGGCTGGATTTTTCCTCTGGCATGTCAAGGATTTTTAACAAAGTGTTTATAGTTACACTAGGCAATTAAAGGCAAGCTGACATTTATATATAAAATGATATACTCCTGTAAAGAATAGAAGCCAGCAGAAGAGAAACCCTTTCTCTTAGGCATTTTAATGACTATCGGACTAAAATCACTCATTACACTCAGGCACACTGCATTTTGGTTGACCTTGTGGATGACTATTTGATGGTTTTCAAAATCACTTATCCGTGCAGTTTTGATATCTCTGTGCTGTGTTAGCACTCCCAGTTTTATATTAGATTCTACTTCATTCTTTTACTTAGGTTCTGAATTTACCCTGTCTTTCCAATCAAAATATGTAAGCAGGTACAAAGGAGTTATTGATGGCCGTCAAATAATCTTAATTTTTCACAATATTTATTCAAATTATTCATAGACTTGTAATAAGGGTGCAAAAGCTAAATAGTGATTACCTTCCTGAAGTCCTGGGACCACTGAGAAATTCTGTAATGTAGTGATGAGAATCCTTATGAAAAGTTTGGGAAACATCTTAGTAAACACATGGGATGTTTACCATCACTAGATAAATTTGGATTTTGCCTCTGTCTTCTTATCACTGATTTAAAAAGGCATCAGTATCTGTTTAAGGGTAAATTTTATTTGTATTTACATTTTCTATTCCTTTCAGTAATACACCTTCTTTAAATATTTATTAGGTGGTTGATTACTATTTGCCTGGCACTGTGTATTATTTTGTATCATATGTGATCTTATATAATCCTCATTTGAAGTTTACAAGCTAGGTAAAATTACTATTTCCATTTTATAGATACACATATGGAGAGATTAATCAACTTGCCTGAGGCCCCACAGCTAGGAATTGGCAAAACTGGGATATGCATCTAGGTGTGTCTGATTCTAAAGTCTGAAGCCTTAATCCTTACTACAGTGCCTGCTCCAGGGTCACAGTGAGAAACTAACCATGGAGACCTGATATCATCCTTACAGCCATTCCCACTACTTTTAATTAGGATGCTCTTATCTTTGCTTGAGGACCAGACCCTACCCTCAGGTTGTGTGGTCTGGGTGAGGCAAACTTCACCCCTGGTCCCTGGGGTAGGCTCATGATGCAGAATGGCCAATCAGAACATTTGTGCCCCTGGCCATCAGGGTTGGATGGGATGCTGCTTGTGATCAAATGTGGGCCAAAATTACATGAGATGAAGCTAAAATCCTGAGAGCCAAGAAATGGAAAGAGTCATGGGCCTAAAGACAATATTTCAGCTCCTACATCCATTCATACCTTGGATCCTTCAGCTTCTCAGTTTAAAAGCCAATAGATTTCATTCTTATATTTGTTTTCTTTAAGTCTGATTGAATTGGGGTCCACTTATAATTGATAAAGCCTGATGAAGAAGGCACAGATATGCCTCACTTTTCTATCAGTGTCCTGTAGAAAACACCGCAGAACATTCTGGAATCTCTTCCTCCATTCTCTCCACTTCCCCAACTACTGACCCTTTACCAAAGTGCTAGTGGTACCATCTCCTTTGGTGTGGTCTT
This sequence comes from Miniopterus natalensis, assembly GCF_054644295.1. Classification (NCBI taxonomy): domain Eukaryota; kingdom Metazoa; phylum Chordata; class Mammalia; order Chiroptera; family Miniopteridae; genus Miniopterus; species Miniopterus natalensis. Next base: position 28,220,371 of record NC_142092.1, on the reverse strand, counting down.
AAAATCCATGGTGACATTTTGAAATTTATACCCTGCTTTGTCTTTTTCTGTTAAGGTCCTTGAATATATGCTACTTTCCTGCCTTAGGCCATTTTCTTTTGTTTTCTTTACTGACACTTAGATCAGCAACACAGATGAGATACAGGTCAGGGAGGTTTGTAATGATCAGACCTAGAAGTTTGGCAATCAGGAGCCAGCCAAGATACTTTTTTAAAGTATTTTGTTTGTAATAATATTATGAAGCAACCAATAAATTTCTGAGAGTAAGAATCATTGGATATTTAGCAAGTTATATTGTTACCCTTTAAAATATTTTGATTCAAGTGACCAAAAACTTCAGGCTATATTCTTGAAGGGCAAAGATTTGCGTTAAAGACCCAAGTATAGGTGTGTCTCCTCTAATTTAGAAATGTGCTCTATAAATGTTTATTGAATTCAACAGTGAAAACAAAGTCTCATACCCTTGTTCATAACTAACTTAAGGTATTAGAATCCCCAAACTGACTAGACTATGGCATTTATCAAAGTAGAGATTTTGTTCCACATCTAGGCTTCTATCTCTATCTATCTATCTATCTATCTATCTATCTATCTATCTATCTATCTATCTATCTATCTATATCTATCTATCATCTATCTATCTATCGTCTATCTATCATCTATCTATCTATCATCTATCTATCTATCTATCTATCTATCTATCTATCTATCTATCTATCTATCTATCATCTATCATCTATCATCTATCTCTGTGGCTATAAGGGATGAGTTGGGTTTAAAACTTGCCACCTGGCCATGCTGTGTAATCACATATTTGTTGAAGGGCTTATAATTCATGAAAGTTTTATGAGGTATGTTATCAACAAAATATGTTGCTGATAACAATGAACAGCATCCTTCAAATTTCAATAAAAAGTCACCAAGCTAATGGTCCCTTTGGACCTGCTCTTCCCTATCAATTACCTTGAGATGCCTTCCATCTCAGATGAAGTCTCTATTTCTAGAGTCTGATCAAATGCAATAAGGTGTGTGAAAATTGTTTGAGAAGTAAAAAATGCTACACAAACACAAGATATTTATCAGCAGACACAATTTGGCCTAGAAAATATTGCCAAGAATTTTGGAATTAAAAAAGTACCTACCAAATCATTCCATGGACTCTGGGAAACCCATGGAGATTAAGGGGAAAGGAAATTCCCTTTTTGGGAAAGATCATGTCTTCTCTACCAAGTATTTTTAGCCACAGCCATCTGGAAGACAGACTGGAAGAACACGCCCAAGTTAGAGTGTGAGGCCAGAAGTAGCATTTGAACTTGGATCTCTCTGATTTCAAAGCCTAAGTACTCAATACTGTACTGCATAAGTGAAACCTTAGGTTTCAAAATTTAACATTCTACCTCCTGGTTCCCATCCTGACACCACAACTTTTAATTATATTACTGTCATTATGATCAAAGCCTGATGATGTGACTCCAGAAGGATTGGTTAGGCAGAGGATACCATCTAGGGAGAAGGGTGATAAATAAAGGTCATTGTCTTTGCCCTTCTAGGTCTAACTCATGATATTAGCAGGTAAATATTTTAAAAGAAGCTCTCTGCAATGAAAAAAAAAGCAAAAACCTAATTTTAGCACTGTTAATTTTCTTTTTCAGCTTTATTGAGGTATCACTAAGAAATTAATATGTAATATATAGGGGCAGACAAAAGTAGGTTTATAGTTGGGAGTACATGAAACACAGTTTAGTCTTGTATTAGTTATTAATTATTGTATTATTTTCCACATGAACAACTGTAAACCTACTTTTACTTACCCATGTATTCAAAGTGTACAATGTAAGGATTTGATATACATATACATTGTGAAAGGATTCCCACCATCGAGTTAATTAACACATCCATCATGTCACGTATTTACCTTTTCTTTTTATGAGAACACATAAGTTTTACTCAGTTAGCAAATTTCAGTTATACAGTACAGAATTATCAATCATAGTCACCATGCTATACACTAGATTCTCAGACTTTATTCATCTTATAACTGAAGGTTTTTATCCTTTTACCAATCTCTCCCTATTTCCCCTATCCCCCAGGCCCTGACAACAGCAGCCACTGTTCTACTGTTTCTATGAATTTAATTTTTTTTTTTAGGTTTCACATACCATGATGCTATGAAATATTTGTCTTTCTCTGGATTACTTCACTTACCATAACTCCCTCCAGATTCATCCATGTTGTTACAAAAGGCAGGATTTCTTTTCTTTTCTTTTCTTTTCTTTTCTTTTCTTTTCTTTTCTTTTCTTTTCTTTTCTTTTCTTTTCTTTTCTTTTCTTTTTTCTTTTCTTTTCTTTTCTTTCTTTTCTTTTCTTTTCTTTTCTTCTTTTCTTTTCTTTTTAAGGCTAAGCAATATTTCATTGTACATAAGTGTATTTATATATTTGTGTTTATATATAATGTATACATATGCCATATCATCTGTATCCATTCATCTATTAATGGACATCTAGGTTGCTTCCATATCTTGGCTATTACTAGTAACACTGCAGTGAACATAAGGGTGCCTATATCTTTTCAAATTAGTGCTTTTGTTTACTTCACGTAATGCCCAGAATTGGAATTGCTGGATCATATGGCAGTTCTATTTTCAATTTTGTGAGGAATCTCCATACTGTTTTCCCCAGTGGCTGCACGAATTTACAACCTCACCAACAGTGTTCAAGGATTCCCTTTTCTCCACATCATTGGCAGCATTTGCTATTTGTTGATTTATTAAGCATTGAGATAATCATATGATTTTTATCCTTAATTTTGTTTATATATGTTGTATCACATTTATTGGTTTAGCACTTTCCAGTTTTAGTAGTATAAATACTCCCACCACAGCTGATTTTAACCTATCAGCAGTTTATTGAATGGCTTTCAAAATTCCTGAAAATTTAGTAATCAGCTTTTGTGAATCAGTGTGAGATTTTTGATCAACTCTTTTACATCACTGAAATGGGGCTTCTCTTAAAAAAATAAGTCATAGGGAAGAGCTGTGGTTTGATATGGGTGTTTACTAGCACTTAAGATCAATCACCAGGGCTAGATGTGTGAGTAACTATAATTACCCATCTTGGGTCTTGTGACTCCCCCAACTGAGTTGCAGGGTTGGTATCTTAGTCTGCTTGGGCTGCTATAACAATAACAAAACAAACAAACAAACACATAGACTGGGTGAAACAACAGGCATTTATTTTTATAATTGTGGAACCTGGAAATCTGAGATCCGGGTACCAGTATAGTTAGGTACCAGTGAGGGCCCTCTTTCTAGTTTGCAGACAGCCATCTTCTCATTATTTTCACATGGTAGAGAGAGAAAGGCCACATCTCTTGTTCTCTTATTACAGGGGCACTAACCCTATTCCTGAGGGCTACACCCTTATGACTTAATTACCTTGCAAAGGCCCCACCTCTAAATACCATCACAGTGAGGTTTAGGTTTCAACATATGCATTTTGGAGAGAGACAAGCATTCCATGGAAGTGGCATTGAGGATGGCAACTACACCAGACCCACCTAATGTCAATGATAAACAGTCCCCTGAAAGTCCAGAAGAGAAATGTATATTGGACAGACAGAATCCAATAATGTGCTATATAATACTGGAGAGAAAGACAAGATATACAAATACGTAATTATCAAGAATATATGAATATGACCACAATAATTGCAAAGAAGAATTGAGGGGAATGTGGTATTTAAAGAATCCATTTGTTGATACAGGAAACAAATGAACGAATTGAAGAATATTATTATCAACCTGCATGAGTTAAATATTTAAAAACCCTCAGTGTGGCCTTGTTCTTTAAGATAAAGTGTGGAAATGTACCCAGTGTTCTCCTCATGAAAATGATACTAGGGAGAACATTTAGGACAGAAACACACACTAAGTATATTGCTTAAGGACTGCTGATGTTGTGAATATGAGTTTTTCAATTAGCACAAACACAGATGTATTTTAAATGTGTCCATGCCCAGCAGTTCTGTTACCATAGGCTCTACCTTTGATCCTTTATTTTGATCATTTTTTCGCTCCAAAAAAGATTTTTTTTTGTTCTGTTATCCTATATTTTGCTTCTTTGATGTAGGGTTTGACTGCCATGTTGCAAAAACACATTTCCCAAGCTTAAGAAAAAACAAACAATGCTCAACACCTACACATTTGGCCTCAGCCAACAGTTTCTTTCCTTACAATTAATCCAAAGAGAGCTGAGATGCTTTGCTTCCTCTATTCATCAAGGCAATTGTCCATTGAAAAGGCGGAAAAATAGCAAACAAAGCTAACACTTTCAGAAGCACTTAGAAAAAAATAAAAGCCAGCCAGGAAGAGAGGGAACTCTTTAGAAAGCATTTAGAATTTGGAATGCATTTTTAATTATCCTGGTAGAATGTCCAATGTTTTCATGTATATTATAGATCAAAGAAGGAAAGGAACATTATTGAGCATTTTCTTTAAATGTTTTTGTTTCAGCTTGAGTTTGGAATGCCCTGAAAAACTTTCCTGGCACCCAAAGTAGAGAAAAAGCAAAGGCGTTCCTTGAATAACTACTTATAAAAGAAAACAATTAGAAATAATTTAAATATACAAATGTTGAGGATGCTTAAGTAAATTATTGTGCATCCACTGAATGAAAGTTAGGCAGACATTTAAAATGATATTTCTGAAAAAATTTTAAAAATAATTGATAAGTGCTCCTGTTTTATAGTAAGTTAAAAAAGCATCACTCAAAATTGCATGTATGGGTATCCATAATAGCTTTATTTTTAATACCAAAAATCCGGGAACAACCCTAAGTACTCAAATGGGAATGAAAAGCACAATTGTGGTGGGTTCATACAGTGAAATACTATTTAACAACAAAAATAACAAGCTACTGATACATAAATAAATCTCAAAAATATTATGTTGAGTGACTAAAAGCCAGATACAAAAAAATTATATATTCTGTGTTTCCATATATGAATTTCTAGGATAGCAAAACTAATCTTTGGCAAAAAGTTGATCAGTGATAGCCTGGGGCATGCATTAGGAGGGATTCGCTAAAAGGAGGCACAAGAGTCCATTTGGGGGTGATATGTGTTCTATATCCTGATAGTTACATGGGAATATATATTTGTCAAAAAAACATCAAATTGTATACTTAAAACTAATGCATTTTATTATATCACGATACCTCAACAAAGTTGATTTAAAAACTAATATATAGTGTAATTTAATTATAATAAACAAGAAACTATGCATCAAAAATACCATAAAGAGTACAGAGTTAAAATATTTATATTCCTTATCTCTAGGTATGGAATTAAGAACATTTTTTTTTTTCCTCCTACTTGACTGCATTGTTAAATCTGTACTGGAAGTATATATCATTTTAAATTTTACTTATTTACATACTCTCTCTCTATCTATCTTTCTATCTATCTATCTATCTATCTATCTATCTATCTATCTATCTATCTATCATCATCTATCTATCTATCTATCATCATCATCTATCTATTCATCCATCCATCTATCCATCCATCCATCCATCTATCCATCCATCTATCTAGCCTGTTTTACTGCTCTAATTCTATTGCTATGTAGAATTTTAGGCAGACATAGATATATAATTTTTCAAAGTATGCTAGCAAGCCCCTAACATTGAAATACTTTTGCTTGGTAATGATTAACTAAGGGTACCTTCTTGGTTAGTTTTGTTGGCATGCCTGCCCCTGCCCCTCCCTGATTTGTGCAGTCACTCCAGAGAAAACCGGTGAAATATTTCATGTCTTTAAAAAGAGTCAGGCTCATTGACTATTTAGAACGCTTTGATCATTCATTTTGTCAAGATCAAAGAATAGGGACTTTTGATTACCTAGTGTTCTATGGGGACCTCCATGTATGGCACAAAGAATCCTTGAATAGCATTGTGAAAATGGAACTGATTTTTCTCCCAGGAGGCTTTCATTCTAAACAACGACATTGACTACAATCACTACCACCAACAACAAAAAGTCTAAAGAGAATGATAATATTAAGAATAAAATGGTTTGGTACTTAAATATTTATAAAACACTTTGACCTACAACAACTCCTCCATGTGACAGTCCTGTGAGGCGGATGGGAGAAGCAGTGTAGACCTGTTTTTCAGATGAGGATGCTGAGGCTCCAGACTCTCCACACAGACTGTGTGCAGAGCTACCATGCAAGTCCAGGGCTCAGGAAGGGCTATTTGCACTATTTGCTTCAATGAATTTTAAAATGCCCCATTTCTTTTATCTCCAGATTGTCGTTCATGGTAGCTTCTGCTTCTTATGGATTGAATGAACAGAATAAGTTATTTTTTAGAATATTTGGTTGTTATTATTAAAACTTTCTCTGTTTTGTTCCTAGTTTGAAGGTTGGGAAAAATGAAATGCAGCCAATTATAGGTTACAAATATTTCTGGAGCAGGTCCATCAAATTCACTAAAATCTGACAACTCAAGATACATAAAGACAATAAAATTGGTTTGACCATGTTTTCCTTCCTCTGGCTAAAGTGTCAATATTCCAGATCCAACAGAAACCTGGCTGATTTGTGAGTGTGGATTATTGGCAAAGGAGTAGAAATAGTTGGCAGTGCAACTACTCACACAAAGACAATTTTGATGAAGGTATTTAAACCTAAGCATCTCCAGATTTGGATAGAGAAATAGATTCTCATTCTTGGCTCTGCAACTTAGTTTCTGTGATCAATCAGTTTAGAATACAGAAGGCTTCTTCCACAAAACGTTTTGTTCCCCTAGGAAAACACTTTTGGTTGCCAAATAAATCAGTGCCCAAAAGACATATTTTACCAAAACATTTGTTTTATAGATTTCATGTTTACATATCCAGGAACATGATTACTTTTCTTATTGGCATGAAATTTTTTTTCTCATTTAAGAAAACAGAACAAAACTTTTAGGTGAGCTCCTCATAAGAAAGTAAATGAGACTACTTCAAAGAAGGCACAGTAGTTATTCCTCACTCTTACACAGACTAAAATGCAGTGAAACGTCAGCACTATTAGCAGAATGGAATCCTAACCCAGCTCATCGAAGTTTATGATTTTAATTAACTAACTTTGCTCTTTCCAGAGTAATGTAAATCAAAGGTGCCAAAATCACGTGATAAGAAGGAAACAATATTTCTAACGCATTGAAGAAAGCCAAGAGAAACTGCCTGTGGACAATTGGCTTAATCTAACAGTTCATCTTTTTTCTGTCTGGTTTCACTGAGCAGATGCTCCATTTTTCTCATTTTTCTTATCTTCTTGAAATATGGTTTAAAAAATATTTTTTAATTTCATGAAGGATGATGGTTTAGAACTCTTTTATATATCTTCCAAAATTTTCTTATTCAGGCAGATTATTCAATAGGAATTTATACTTGAAAATAATTGTAAGCACTGAGAATTCATGTGCCTGAAAATAAAGAACTTATTTGAGCAAAATACAGACCACAGTAGACTCCAGGGAGGAAAAATGTTTGCAGTGTAATTGCTCTGAGTTCTGAAATAATTTTTGTAGCCCCTGATTTTTTATTGTATGTAGGGGAAAGTTCTGTCAATCACATTAACTTCTTTTCTTTTTAATTCCAAATTTAGTTAATGACTCAGGTATATTTTACTTGCTTAGAGTACAACCAGAGGGAAGTTTGTCCAACATTCACTTTCTTCTCCTTCCTCCATCGTTACTATTATGAAAAGGTAATAAAGGGTAGTAAAAGGTAGGGTAAAAGGTAAAAGGTTCTAGAAACTCTGGAACAAGATTCTGGAACAAGATAAGAATCTGATTATCAGAATGGTGCCTCAGGCCATAGCAAGATAATTAGAATGTCTGATAATGCAGAATTTGCTCACTCATTCATTTGTTCATTCATTCAACTTAACTGCCATTTAAAACTGTTAAAGCTAGAGTACCGTATTTTGCAAATGACAAGATTTGGCTCTTAGTTTGGTTTTTAAAATGACTGAAGTTACAAAACTGCAGTTTGCAGGTTGACAAGATCTGGGTCTCTCAATTACTATTTTCAGGATATTCTCTGGTACACTGGAAACTATTCAGTGAACGTTCAGTTAATCAATAAATCTCTTCTCCTACCCAACACGATTCTCATCACAATCATAGTTTATCTTATTATGAATACTATTGCTTACAAACAAGGAAAGAGGTCTCTCCAGCACTCCCTCTCCCAAGCTGAAAAGAGCACCAAATCAATGTAAGAATAGACTACTTCCATATAAGCAGGCTGGACAAATTCCTCCAACCCAAAGGCAATTTGTGGGTGGGTAGACAGTGATGGGAGATAGAGAATGAGAGGTAGGTTCTGTTCAAGATTTGCAAGATTTGTTTGCTTCCTGATACCCTCATAGGACAGTCTGTCCCTCTCTTCCTACGCACACCTCTCTGTCTTCCCAAGAGAAAAAAATGTAACTCGATTATTAAGAACCTGGGCTCTAGACTTACAAAGGCATGGGTTTTTTTAATTCTGAGGCTCTGCCACTTACTAATTGTGTTAGCTTGAATATGTTACTTTAATTTTCTAAGCTTGCTTGTCCTAATATGTAAAGTGGGAATAATAATAGTACCTGCCTTAGAGTATTATTAGGATTAAGCAATTAACAAGGCACCTAGCATAAATATGGTCAAAATGTTTATTATTATATTATTCAAAAATTTGATAGTCTAAGTATAGAATAATACAAAAAATGAATGGAAATACTAACTTGCCTTTTATATCCTCAAAGGTAAGTATATATGTGTGTGTATGTGTGTGTGTGTGTGTGTGTATATATGTGTGTATATATATATATATATATACACACATATACACCTGTGTATATATCTACATATGCACACATACATGTATATGTACAATTTTTGAAATGAAAGTATCTTATTGCCACTTTTAATAAGGAATCGTTCTGGTGACATTTAAACAGTACTGAGAAAGTAATGTACATGGTGTCTACACAGAGACCAGAGATAGATGAGAAAACATTCCAGTCATCACAACAGAGACTGCGAGGCCTCTGGCCTCTCTGCCTCATTCTGTAGCCATCACCTCGCAAATAAGAGGGCCCTCCGAGGACCCGCAGTGTGAGAACTGAATAAATCCATACCAAAGAGTGCAGAGGCCGTTATATTACAATAAAGTTTAAGCCCTGTTTGAGTAACCTACATTCTGCCAGAGCCGTTTTCTCATGACTGCATAATCTTTCACAGCATTGTTTGAGGATTATTGTTTCAAGGCTCCATGGAATTCTCTGTGGCATGTGGATTAACAAGAGACTCTAGATTGATGAACTGCCAGAAGGCCATTCCCTAAGGTCCTGGAGAGTATCAGAGATTTGACAATACTGTCATCCAAGATTTCACTACTTAAAAATTCAAGGGATCCCTTCCCCTCTCCCCCACCATCATTTCTCTCAAGGGCTTTTTTCTGTCTCTTCTAGTTATGACTTTGCCCCCCCCCCCCCCCCCCCGTTTCTTACCTATTAAAAAATCCACACCCTGAGGAATGTAGAAACTATTAGAAAGAAGGTTGGGGAAAGGACTCATCTATTCTCTAATTGTGGACCAGTGCGGCTCCTGTGGATGGCAGACGAAAAGGCCAGTCTCACTGCTCCTCCTTCACCATCTACTTGTAGAGCCTGCGAGTTAATAGAAGGAGAGCTCAGTGCTGTGGTCATCTCCTTGCTAAGATTTCCTATGTAGGAATGGTGGGACTTACGCTGAAGTAAGCAAATCTCTCAAATGAGAGTGAAATCACAGCAGTGGGTATCTTATACATTCTAGATATTCAGTGAATATTTATTGAGGACTAATGAACAATGAATGATTCATGGAGACTTCCCTCAGCTTTCTCTTGAGTCTGAGGTTCCTCATCTGTTTGGAGTTTGAACAGATCAGAATTTTACAAGATGTTTTCCAGGTAAGAAAGTTCTCTGCTCCTATCCCACATGTTAATAGATAAAAAGGGGCTGATTGGCCAAGCCACCACCACTAGGATGTGCTCAATCCTGGCACCAAATACTCAATGCTTATAATACAGTGACATTCCTCTGGGTATCTCTGTTTAGACAGGAGCCTGGCCAGTTGTTGAGAAAGCAATGATTGTTAGCAAGGAAGAAGGGGAAGAGAGAAAAGAGAGCATGTTTTTTCTCCCCAGGGGAAAGGCCTTTGAGGAGCCAGGCAACGTGTAGGGTGTTAGTCCGAAGTGCTGTGACTCGGCAAAGGGCTTAAGTCCCAGCAGGAAGCTGCGGCAGAGGGCCAGGCCATGTGGACCAGGCCCGGAATACAGAGGAAAGGAAAGGACTACCATTTGGTCAGGCCCCAGGTACCCAGCCCTCACACCAGGCAAACCAGATTCTGAATTTATGGCTAAACAGCTATTTTCGGCCCCCTCCTGCCAGTGAAGCCATAACTCCTCACATTCTGCCTGCTTTGGTTCAGGAAGGAGGTGGAGTTTTCTGCAGGTGGAAAAGCACAGCTGAAAAGGGAGAGGGAAACCGGCTCTGACAGACGCAGAATGGCATCCTCTCTGTGGTGCGGATTTGAAGGGCTGTTTTAGGAAAGTCCATTTGAGGGCAGCTGCACAGCCAGAGAGATGGAGGTGAAATAGAACAATATTTTCTTCCTTCTGGATAGCATCACAGGCTACACTGATACTTGCAAAATCACCTGCTGGGGATTTATGTCAATCCCTCCCCCTTAAAAAAGGCAAAGAAAAATATAGAATGGAGAGGATCTTTTTTAAATGTTATTTTATTTATGATCTGAGACATGCCCATGAAGTATAGAAGGATTATGTTCGAGTAGATCATGTCTTATAATAGAGTCTGAGATATAGCTGGATCCACCTGGACCAGGTACAGCAAATTAATAAACACATAGAAATAAAATGAGATTTAAAATTTTAGCATTGACTTATCACCGTACATTAGCATGCCATTAAATCCCAACCAAAGGAAAGAGCCCATGTTTCAGAGGCAGCCGGGGAATCTTCCATTGTGCAAGGACAACTGAGGCACAAGATGAGTCACCTTACAGCTTGGCTCAAATCTTAGGCCCTTGGGGACCTTTCTCAAGCTCGGAGGCTACTTTAATGGAGCCAATGAATACAGGTGAGAGGATGTCCTTGAGGTGTGCATTTAGTGCTCTCATCTGTGGCTGGAAGGTGTGCCTAACGCTGGCAACCTCAGGTCTAAGATGCCTTTGGGGAGTGAGGGCTAAGACGAGGGAGATTTGGAGACTGTATGGCCTTTTCCACTGTTCTTTAGAGGCACAGGGCAGAGGCACAGGGCAAGGCACAGGGCGAGGGGTGTGGCATCCTGAGTCCTACCTAGGGCTAAACAGCTCCTCTCTCTCTCCCCCACTCCCCCCTCTGCCCTGTATTAGTCAGCTTAGGCTGCCATAATGAGATACAACTGCTTCTGTGGCTTCAACAACATACATTTACTTTCTCACAGTTCTGGAGGCCAGAAGTCCAAGGTCAAGGTGCTGGCAGACTCAGTTCCTGGGAGAGCTCTGCTCCCGCTTGCAGATACCTGCCTTCTCACTTCGTCCTCATGTGGCCTTTCCTCTGCATGCACGCAGAGAAAGAGCTCTGGTGTCACTTTCTCTTCTCATAAGGACACCAGTCCTATTGGATTAGGACCCCACTCTCATGACCTCTTTTAGCATTAATTGCCTCTTTAAAAGCCCTGTCTTCAAAAGCTGACATATTGGGGGTTAGGGCTCCAATATCTGAATGGGGGCGCAGGGCACAACTCAGTCCATAACAGTCTGTAAATGACTTTGTTTTTGTAGAGGTGGGTGGGAGATGACTGCTGTGGCAAACTAAAACTTAATTCTGATGGAATTCTCCCCAGATGGAACTTGAAGGCAAAAAACAATAATGAATTAAGTGTACATTTATATTTTTCTCAAAGCGCCATCATATAGATTTTTATTTTTAATTTTTATGACAACCATAAGGGGTAAATTGGAAAATATTATTCTCCCTGTTTGCCAGGCAAGAAACCTTAGCGGGTGATAGGAAGTGTATAAAGCGACTTGCCTTAGTAAGACCCTGCCGTATCTGTTCCATGGCCTTGTCCCCATTGCTTGTCTTTCCTTTGCAAGCTTCCAGTAAATCATTTCTCAGATGTCCCACACTGACGCAGCAGGACAAATATCTACAGCAGTCCCAGACTCCAGCAGTTACTTAAAATAAGTGATATGAAGTCATGCCCCAAAAGGTTGAGGCTCTGTAAGTTATTTCATTCTTGCTATAATTTCATTCTCAAACTATTTTCTGGGAACAGTTCCTCAAGTAAATGGAGCAAAAATACCCTGGAGGAAGATAAAAAACTTTAGGGTGAGACCTATTATATTTTTCTTAAAGTGAAAATCAGCATAGTTCAGACAGAGATAGGGAAGTTGGGCACCTGGGATGAGGAGGGAAGGTTTGTTACATGGAGTCTTTAGTTGATCAGTGTCTTATCAGGACCAATGCCAATAGGATGTAGTTTGGGATAGTCCCAAAGACAAGGTACAGCTTCTCTGGGATTTTAAGGGAGATGGGCCTGTGGAAACAGCTGCTTTCAGAGTTTTTTCTAAGCTCAAATCAGTATTATCGGTCCACTCACCCCCTCCCTTTTCCCCTCCACTTCCTTGATCATTGAGGAATATTTGTGGATAAACACACATGGATTCTGGAAAAAAGAGCAAGGGAGGTAAACCAGTGGTCCTCTGGATGTGTGTTGCATGGGCAACAGGAGCTTTGTTTTAGCAGCGAGTCCTGTTCCAGTGGCCGTGTCCCGGTCCTGCAGATTCTGCCCATACCATTGGGCTGCCTGGATACCCTCTTTGCAGTGGGGTCCTGTTCCCCTTTCTTACCTTTTGTTTTGATTTGTTTCAATTTTCTTTTATTCTTTTGCTCTTAAGCATATTTGGCAAACTGCCAGCTTAGGAATAATTTACCAACCTAAACATGTGGGATACTGAAATACTATCAGCTCCCGAGATTGCATCAGTATATTTAGGAGAATTACACATTGTGATGATGACAGTTCAGCCCTATGTTATATGGATACATATCTGTGGATTTGTCCTGGATGGAGGAATCCACGGAAAGGAGAGTTGGACTGTATTGTAAATCAAATCCATGGTTGTGGCTGCTCTTTTATTAATAGCATTCAAAAGACCTACAATATCCTTGGCAATTACATTTCACATAAATTGCTGCTCTGCCTATAAGCCTGCTCAAAACTGGTCCATCTATATTACCTAGTTAAGTGCTACATATATTAGAGCTCAGAGGAAACGAGCTGAGTGAAAAGTAAATCTGCTATTTACTGAGTATTTGCTATGGGCCAGGTCCCTCCCTAGCTAGCTGTTGTGTACCCACCACTTCAGATTATGCTCACATCCCATCCTTCAGGTGATGATCGCCGTCATTTCACCAAAGAGGAAACTGAAACTTAGATGGACCAAACCTAGGCCTCAAGACTATCCAGTGGCAGAGCTAGGACTGAAAGCAAGGACCCGTGACCACCAAAGCCCATCATTTTGACCAGACATTACACAGTTCCCCAGAAGTGCTTCATCACCTTCCCAGTGCAGCCTTTACTGGCCCAGTCATCCCACCAAGTGGGATCTGAACATCCCAATTGCTTTGAGCAAGCAGCGTGTTCATACCAACTCCACCAGCTGCTTTTGAAATACTGGTAACCTTTGTTCACTGTCCCTACAATGCAAATGAAGTAATTAATCTGTAAAAGGCTCGGAAAAGCAAGTTGTAATTAAAATTTCAGACAGCTGTACAATACAGTAATGCTCTGCCATTCGTACCCCAGAGCACGTGATCGGTGGGAAACGGCTGCCCTGGCATCGCAGATAAACTCTGGGTCTGACAGCAGGATTGAAGCCCATTATCATCTCTGGGAAAACTCGCTGTTCATTACCAGAAAGATTACAGATTGATTCTATCTGTCCTACGTTCCTACAACCTACTTTTTTTTCTATAAACATTTTAAAATAACTTGTTACACAAACACATAACGATATCGATGGAATGCAAGAGAAAGGGAAGACAATTACCTACCATCCTGACTCATTTCTAAAAAATCTATTTTCATTTCTCTCTATTCCCTTCTAGTCCTGCTCCATACATATAATTTTACAGTGTTAAACTCTAGCAGAGCTATAATTTTGTATTCCACTTATGCTTTCTCAATAAACATTAGAGCAGGAGTTTTTTCCACGCTGTCTCAGGATCTTCCACGGCTGCAGCTACGGGGCGGCAGTGCCCACCTCCAGCCAGGCCAGGCTTCAGGCAGTATCCAGGCCCCAGGCGGGCGATGGAAATGGCTCATGGGAAGAGCACTTGCTTAGTTTGCTTCCCATTATGTTTTGATATATCCATGTTGAGAAATGTGGCAATAGTTGGTTCATTCTGACTGTTGTGAAATAGTTCAAAGTATGAATATACCACAGCTTACCCATATCCAGGGGAGAACCTGAGCAGATGGGCAGGGGTGACTCTGCCAAGGGAGATGATTCAGTACCAACACCTGGAGTAAGGATTCAGCACCAACACCTGGTGTCTTTGAAAGCTTTCTGCAAGGGTGTTGCGTGGAGTTGAGGAGGGAAAAAGGGAGCTTCCAGTAAATAAGCCAGGTTGTGTATGGTATAAAATAGGCATCCGACTGTATTTTATTTTTCCATATAGATAGTTTCACACCTCTGTTCTGTGATGCCATCTCTGTAATATATTAGTTTTCCTTATAGGTACAGATGTGTCAGAGCTCTGTACTCTGTTCTACTGGTCCATTGTCTATCCAAAACCACACCCGTCTTCATTACTAGAGCTTCATAATAAACCTCCTTAGCTGGCACAAAAGTCTCCCCGATATTGTTCTCAAAATGGTCTCAGCTTTTTGTTTGTTTGATTTTGTTTTTTTGTCCTTTCCTATTAGTTTAGGGTCATGTGAATATGATCGCTTGCTTGCTTCATTCTTCCAATTCTCATACCTCCTGCTTCTTTACTTTGTCTTAATAAATTGCCCAAGACCTTCTGTTTAATACTGAATAAAATTATCAGTAGTGCACACCCTCATGTTGAGACTGCATCTACAGTTTCAACAGTAAGTATAATACTTGATGTAAGTTTTTAGTAAATATTATCAGGTTAAAGAAATACTTTCTATTTTTAGTTTTCTTAGAGTTTTGTTTTCTTTAATCAAGCATGGATGTTGACTTGTTGAATGTCATTTATTTATTTATTATGGTTACTATATGAAAATTTTCTTTTAATCTCTATTAATACATTTTTTGAAGTTTATTATAGTTTTATAACTAGGGATTGGGCTCACAAAAGCAGAGGTGAGTCAGTGCAATGTTCACAATTTAAGAAATTAATCATCAGCTGGTATAGTTCTCATTTCTCCTGAATCATTTTGTACAATGTTGGAAAAACATTATAAAAATTTACATTTTTCAAAACACTGAATTAAAATAATTTAAGATGAAAAGAAATTTATCATTCTAAATGGCTTAGGAATAACAATATTAACCCCACTAATTACTTATAAGAAGAGAGTCTTAATAATTGGCATAGGAAAAGGCACCCCCCCCCAATTATGTTTGTCTTATCACTTCTCATATGGCCACCAAATCATCATCACAGCGAGCTACTATTTCTAATAGTAAGATATCATATCCCTCAGGTATGTCAAGACCAAGAAATATTAAAGATCACATTTTTAAATGAAACAGGGGTAATAACCCAAATAGAATGTGTAATAATAATTTTTAAAAGACTTGCAATATTGAGTCAAAAAATAGTCATCTATACATAATTGTATGTATTAACATTTAAATAACTCAGAATCTGCATGCTGGTAATAAAATCCATACAAGGATCCTCCCACCCCACCCCCCAAAAAAAGATCAGCTAAAAGATTTGCATGCTATCTACTTAGAGGCTTAGTATAGAAAGATGTCCAATGAAAAAGTACATCATGAGGAGCAAGAACAAGGGAGTATTTTATATAAAATGCAGTATTCCCTGCTGTGTCTGTAGAGAATCTATGCAGAAATGAAGTCTAATCTTACAACTTTCTTTGATCCTACTTCAGGATCTACCAGGCTTGTAATTTACTTCTAAGATTTTTATATTGAACAAGAGTACCATTACCCATCAGCATCTATGAGAGCTTTTGTAAGTTTCTATGTGAAGACTTTGAAAGATTAAAATGATTCTTCTATTTTAAACACAATTCTAGCACTTCTAGTGTGGCCTTCATTGTACAGGTGACATAGCTAATGCCAGCAAAACTGGAGACAGACAGAAAAAGTTATTACCACAAGTAACATGTTTCAGCTAAAGCTCTGAGATGTTCTTGGAAAAGAGCCGTACTCTTCTCACCTTTGGAACTAGTCCAACATCCAGGAGGCTACAGTCAGAGAAGCAAAACCACTCAGAAAAGAGTAGACATGCTCTATCTGATATTTAGATATTAAAGACTGTAGTTTCCAAACCAAAATTGTCCTACATAACCTGATAAATATAAATGAATCTAGGGGCCCATAAGGAAAATATTTGAAGCCGAAACCAACCTGAAAAAAGCAAGTGACTGTAAATAGTCTGGTGAGAGTACAGCTCTGTTACGGAGTTTTAGTTCTTTTGTTCTCTTGGTTCTGAACTTTTAACCTATTCACAATCTTTGATTTAAATGGTGAGCTATTCACTATCTTTGATTTAAATGGTGAGCACTTTAGTGAAGTGTCTTACGTTTAACAGCCTATAAAGTACTATGCAAACTCACAGAAGAAAATGTATACATCTATTTCTGAGGGTTAAACAGAGGGCAATTTTGCAATATGTTCCAAGTATCCCCTCCCATCCTGTGGCTATTTAATAGAAACAGTCTTGTACAGGGACATTTCCAAATAAATACCAAATGAACTTGAGAAAAAGTTAAACATAAATAGTTACTGGAGAACATTAAGTTAACAACATGGACATTATGAAGATTCATCTGTTCCAGAATGATGATAGTTGGAAATACCAACATGAAAAAGTAGAGCAGGATACTGTCTGGAGTTATTAGTTTTTTTCACCATGGCTTTTCTTTTCACTTAATTTTTTTTTAATTGAATTATGGAAAATAAGAAGTATAAAAATAAACAATGCCCATCATCTAGAAATGTTAAAATTTTATTTACATTTACTTCCATTTCTTTGTTTTTTGTTTTAAGAAATAACACCTGAAACGTGTATAATTTTATTAACCGATGTGACCACAATACATTTTTAAAAAAAGAACTAAAGCGTTATAAATATAATGAAAACCCATTCTGATTCCCTCTTCTCAACACCCAACCTCCCAGTCAACACTGCTTTTCTCTTGCCTTTCTTTTTTTGGCTTCTACTAAAAGCTGGGGTTTGGGGGTGGAGTATGTGCAAGGGCTTTCTTTGGTGGTGAATAATGACAGACATTCTGTAAGAGTTGAGTCAGAGGAGGGATTTGTTAAAAGAGGTGCAGGTGTAGAATTTGGAGGTTCTGAAAAGAGAGCAAGTCTTTTTACAAATGAAGCAGGTTTTCTCTTGCTTTCTTTTATGCTTTCCTATTTTTATATGTTATCATTTGCTAAGGCTCTAAGGCATGTGTATGCTTCTTTAAATAAATCTCACAAGATAAAAGCCAAGTGCATCAAAATCACCAGGCATTGATGCCTGTCTGTAAAATATAATCACCCGCTAATCATGGAGTATAGATTTGCTTTCTTCCCCAAGGCAATTCGCTCCCCCGCACCTGTGGAGGTGAGCCCCAGCATGAATGATCTGTTTTTGACAGTCTTTTCATATATGAAAGCTCATTGACAAGTCACCTAGTCACACAATTTAACAATCTCAGTTGGCATTTGTGTTGGCTATGAAATTGTACATCCCGAAGACCTAGAGGTACTTCTTCCACACACCCCCAAGTTTGTTACTGCCTTGAAAAGTCTAACTCTGCTGTCTAACGTAGTATCACTGACCACGTACAAGTATTTAAAAATCTGGTTCCTCAGGCATACGAGTTACATTTCAAATGCCCGGGAGCCTTATGTGACCAGTGGCTACCATACTGGACAGCGCGGGTATGGAACATTCCGCCACAGCAGAAAATTCCACTGGGCAGCACCGATCCAGGGGGCAGTAGCTGGTGATGTTATTTCCCACATGAGGAAGAGTCCTCTGCATGCACAGTTCTTCTTGGAAATGGGTAAATCAGGGTTACAGCTGTCCTTCTAGACTCTGGGGCCTCTATGGATGAACACAAGGGAAAGACTAGTTCTTTGCTCCTAAACGTATCTGATACTCTAACACACAGCCTCTCACTTAACTGAGATAAGAAATGTAAAGGGCCAGCACAATAGCTGGCACATGGAAGTGCTCGACAAGGCTTAGCCTCTGTATCTACAGGGCCCCGCTAGGAGACAGAATCCCCATAAGTTACAGGAACTTGGATAATTTAGTGTAAAGAATCATTAATAAGGTATACATCTGTTAACTAACTAACTAAGAGATCATGGAGGCAGCGACTCCAGGAAGTAGTTTTTGCTGCCAGGATTGAGAGAACATGGTAGAGACTGGAGTGGCTAAGCCTCAGGACCTTAGGGGATGGGAAACGGGTGGAAAGCGGATCAGAGGGGACTAGAACGTGGACGAGAGAGAGAGTAAGGGCTGAGAAACGTGGAAGGAGGCTAAAGGCTAAATTGGCTAAAACGACTACGAGGCTTTTTAGAATATGGATGCGTAATATTTAATTTTGAATGTTTATAGCTCTAGATGTAAATCTCCATGCCATTGGTGAGTTCACTGCCGATGACGTTTGTGGGTGGGAGTTTATTTCTTTTGGTGAAAATTAAAGTCGGTTTGCACATGTGAATCAAGAACAAGGATTTTTTTGTCCCCTCAGTCCTTGACTTGTATTTTATTTGGGGGTATACTTTGGTGAGAGATGGGCATGAGCTAAGAAATATTGGTAGGGTGGTGGAAAACCCTATGTGGTTTTTTTATAGGACAGAACTAGGAGCAGAAATCAGCCCAAGGACAGGAGTCAAACTAACCCAAATAATAACCTTTAGTTGTCAGGGCCATGTGTGTGTATGTCTGTGGTCAGAGTGTCATTTTAAATAAAAATAATATAGCTATAATTTACCAAGTACTTAATACTGTATTTAACCTTCACTATAACTCAATTATTTATATGTATATATATAGATATATGTATAATACATAAAATACGATACATCTGTCCAAGGTTACCCAGTTAGGAAATAGATTTGCTCCAACGCAGGTATATATGATTCCAAAGAGACACTTGCATTACAGCACCTGCGTGATGATGTCTGTCTCTTGGATCTGCACTTGCAGGTGAGAACCAGAACTAGTAAATGACCTATGATAGATAACACGGCCCCATTTTAAACCCTGGTTGGTGTGGCCTCTAATATTTCATCAGCCTTACAAACCCTTTCTCCTACCCATTGCAGAACAAGTTCTTGTTTAAAAACAACAATAACAATATCAACCTGTTTGCTTAAAAATAGCAACGGTAATAAAAAATGAATAAATACGTGTGTTTTCCCCCCCTGGTCTGTTGGCTGCTGCAGTAGAGGCCTGGCCTCATCCTCTGCCAGGCCATTTTCTGCTGTGGGCTTGGAAACTCCACTTTGCCATGTCCTTGGAACATTCTGCCCTCCTACCTGGAGGTTTTTCCTCTCCAGCTGACCATATGGTGGCTGCTTGGCTGGCCTGCTGCTGTCCGTCCTCTGCACATGGCCATTAAAGCAGTGCTCTTGCAAAGGGACAGTGAGGGGACTCTTTATACTTCTCTTCCCATCTCGTTAGCATTTGGTTATATTATATACAATATTATGTGCAGTACGTATAGTTTTAGCTGTACTGTATATGCATGTTTATCTATATCTATAGCTGTATCTCTGTCTCTATATATAGTGAGAGATTGTGGGTTTACTCATCAAAGAAGATTTTTATAAATAAGGATTCTATTTGTACCTAAAATAAATAAAACACCTCTCCTTCCCCAATTCTATAATTCTGCAGGGGGGAAAATAGTTCTGAAATGAAGAGAGGGGAAAAAATGGGGCATGGTTTTTAAATAGGTATTGAGCTTTGAGGCTCACAGTTCTCTCTCTTATTCGGCCAACACTGATTAGGCACTTGCTGTAATAATAAATTATTTATTAAATTTCTGTTATGTGACAGGCACTCAAAACAACTCTAAAAAGAAGATAGCATTATTCTGATTTTGCAGATTAAGAAGCTGAGGTTCAAATAATTTACATAATTTATTTAATATAGTACAGTTAGTAGGAAGCAGGAACGAGATTTGAACTGCTACCTGGATGACTCAAAACAAGAAATTCTTTCTACTCTGCCTGGCAGTCTTTCTTTTGCCAGGCACTAAGTGAGGGGGTCACAGAGATGAACACATCCTTGAAGGACACACAGCTTGGTGGGGAAGGTAGAACATGGAAACCCCCATAGTTATATTGTCTTCTTTGTTGGTTTAGTGTTTTTCTACATAGTGCTTCAGAAGGTCAGCTGGAAAAGACACCATGTGCCTCACTACCATTCCCTCTCTGAAAGGATGGCCCATACCACTAGCCAAAGTGGTATGTCAGAAACACTAAATGGGATAAACTTCTTTTCCACTCTCAATCCTTAAATTTTGTTTTTAAAAGTGATCTTTCCCCCCGCCCCCTGAGGAGGTTTCCAAATGCAATCTGTAGCAATAGAGGAGAAGCTAATGAGAGTTTCAAAGGACAAACACATAGACATGCTCAGGAGAATATTTTAGAGCAGGGGCTCTTTTCTTTCAGCCAGTGCTCAAGGTGAAGCCGGAGTGACGCACAGGGTAAGCTCTAGGGCTGGAGGTAGAAAAGCAAATGCAAGCCTTTCCATGCACATAGTCAGAGCTCTGCAAGCCAGGCCCCATCCCATTAAAACTAGGAAACTCATCCTCCTCACCAGAGTGGCTGGGAGTAAGCCCTACCCCGATGATTTCACTTGAGAGGAGCTATTCTGCATTAAGGGAAAGTTCAGGGTTACTGGTGCTGGCTGTCTTTGATCATGGCTTCTCCTGAGGACACTTCTCATTTTGATTTGTCAAGACTTGCTGTGGGATCCTATATATAATGCATACACCCATTTAAATTATATATATCTATATTTAAAACTTTTAAAGTTAATTTTTAAAATTAGGTGTGCATTGGCGGTGTTCCGGGCACTGCACTAAGCATATTGCTCACGTAATTTCAGTAGCTCTCCACAAGGTCTCCATGAGGCTATTACTACCACTGTCCTCATTTTTACAGATGCAGAAATTGAAGCTTAGGGTAACTAACTTGCCCCAACCCTCCCCCCTCTCGTGGTTGTAAGTGGTTGACTCAGGACCCCTTTATCTACATTCATAGCTCATGTTCACACTATAAATGATAAGGATTCTGTAAGTAACAATTAAAGCCTCTCACTAGATTGC
Organism: Miniopterus natalensis; assembly: GCF_054644295.1. NCBI lineage: Eukaryota > Metazoa > Chordata > Mammalia > Chiroptera > Miniopteridae > Miniopterus > Miniopterus natalensis. The sequence continues at coordinate 28,198,782 of NC_142092.1, read as the reverse complement.
AAGCTATTCATATTTGTATCTCCTGAAGCATCTTGCAGAATATTGGCACCTAGTAGGGACTCAGCAAGTTTTATTTTATAATTCATAAATAGGAGTGAAAGAATAGATAAGTAAGTTATTGGTACTGCTGTTATTATTATTAATGTTTGTTTATTAATAATGTGATAGGAAGAGTCAGATTCCCTAGCAACTATGGTGAATCATAGATCATGATATATACATCTAGAGAATATTGATTAACTATGTCACATCATTTTTCTAAAGATGAAGAGAAAAAGCACAGTGGGAATCTATATGATAATAATAGCAGCATAACACTTCAAGAAGATGTTATTGGATTTACTACAAAGCTGTCCCAATACATATTAGTGTTTTAGAACTTAGAATTAATTAAAACATGAACCTGGCATAAGTGATAGTTTTGCATTATAATGTGTTACTGCATTTTATAGAAAATGTATTAGTGACATAGGCAGCTTACATACTTGTTTTTATGCCTGTAATTAGTTGTGAAACTTGTGTCATATTAAATTTTGTTAATTATTTAAAAACTAAATTGCAAATATATTTTAAAGAAAATAATTACTTAATGTTTAGAGCAATTAGTAGAATTATACATGCACACACACACACACATGAAAGTTAGTAGAAGTACATATATGTGTGTGTGCATGTGTGTATGTGTCTGTATATATATATAGACATATATAGACATATATATATATATATATATATATATATATATATATATATATATATGAAAAATTATAGTGTATATTTTTAAAAATCTTGAATCTGTTGCCTGGATCCAATCTATATATTTCCAAGGGAGTTGGGAGTAAGGAGGCAGAGTGGCATAACTTTCATATTTAAGGTATTAGCAGAAATGTGCTTGGAATGAGCAAATAAACATATCTGCACCTGAGGATTCCTGAGTCTACATGTGCTCTATATACACGTATATATTGGAGTATTAGTTACTATGTCATGAAAAACATGAGTAGCCAATGTTTCTCCAAAGTGAGAGGGAATATTTTGGATAATAAGAGTTAAAATAAAGGATATATGACATGTAAAATTCAATTTGGGAATTCTGAGGGGCACCTCTAAATCAGTCACCTTCTAGAGGTGACTAAAACTGAGATGGCCCATAGGGTGAAGACAGGAGCAAAGCCACGAGAGGATACACTCCAAAGGAAGCTTGTTTTCCCGTGGGCAACTCTATGTGGTAGGTTCTAGAGCTACTAGCAGAAGAGATATATTTATTTACCAATAGTTACTTTTCCTCTAGGCTTTGATTGGTAGTCCAAGCAGGTTTGGATACATTGATAGTGCTGCTCTAACAGGTTTTACTATTTGTGAAAAATAAATTAAAAAAATAAAAAGAATTCTTCATTAGGTACAGTTTTGAACCTATTTGCTTAAATCAATTCATTGTTCATTTGGAATAATGTTACTGATTTTCCCCCCACATCAGCGCTGGTATCAAATACCCTCCAAATGAGCAGTTACACGAATGCATCCTAACTCTGCTCTGAGAGCCAGCCAGGCAGTGACAGTCCCAGCTTATGAGAGCCAGTCAGCATCACCTGCACTCCAGCGCCCAGGCTTCTGGCTTACAGGCCAGCAAACCTCTGAGCAGTCTCTTCTGGAAGCCCACACTTCTGGTCTCCACACTTCCCAACACCCTATATTTGTTTTGATAAACTGTGCGCCTTCCTTCCCCAGCAAGCCACAAATTCAGCTTCTTGGTTCAGACACTGTAGTTGGGGCCTATACTCCTTCCTCCATCTGCTGACGGCAAGTGACTTTCCTAGGAAGGGGCTGCAGGAAATTGAGTGCAGCCCTTTCTTCTCTTATCCACCGAACCTTGGTCCTGGCATAGACTTGCCTCAGCATTAAACTAACCCTAGAGAATGATGTGTGCATATGAATTTACCACTTGCTAGTGTATTCTTTCTGTTTCCAAAAATGAGGTGCATGTACGACTGATGGTCTGGGGAATCATTTTGCTGGTTCACAGGTAAACTTAATTGTCTTAGTATGTGTGTGCAATCTTTAACGTGAATTTGAAAAATGTAAAACTAGCTTATAACAGTGATTTCAGGAACAGTATTGCTTACGTCAAAGCTAATATAAGATGTAAATTTAAAAACTGCATCAATTTAAACACAATTACTGCATAAACAATAAAGATGGTTGATACAGTAAAAAGAATCATTAGTATGCAAATGTTTGAAGTTTGGGAAATATTGCACCGTGTATTATAAGCTCTTTGAGGAAATAGAGTAGCCCCGCCACTTTTCCCCAGTACAACATCTAACACATAGAATGTGCTTAGTGAATATTTGTCAGCAGAATGGGTAGAATTGCAGAGAAACCTCAGAATAATCAAGAACAGTCACATCAGGAACAGACAGTGGTGGCCACGGGCGGTAAGGATAAACACAGAGCTCAGTACGTTGCCCTTCACGAAGACTTCCTTGAGTATCCCTGCCTAGAACGAACTTCTCATTCAGACTTCTCTGAAAACCCTTAGCATTTGTTTTCATTACTCATTTGACATTTAAGCATATTCTCTTTTATATTAACAGAAAGAACTTACAATTGTTTGGCATTTCAGTTCACAAAACAATTTCACATATATTATTGATTAGATTGTTTAAGCAACTCGACAGGATAGGCAGGGTATGCCTTCCTATTCTTTGAGAAAACGAGGGCTCATGGAGGTTAAATGACTTGCTCACCTTGAACAAATATTTATTAAGCACCTGTGCAAGGCTCAAGTGGCTGGAAATTTTATAGGAAGCTCATCGGGCTTTTGCTCTTTCATTTTGCAAAAGGTGTTTAGGTGTTGGGTATATCTAAATCCTGGATTTGCTTTGTGTCATAATTTTTTGGATAATATGTTAAAACTAGAATTAAAATCTTTAACTCCATAGACCTACTTCAAATGTAGGGGAAAGACGCAGTGTTTTGGAAAAACAGTTTAAATAATGGCAGAACCAATATCTTAAGTCTTTATTAGATAATACTTTCTTTAATTCTTGTTTTGTTGGGATTTTATCTTAGGACTTGTTGAATTTTATCAGGTAGTTTTTCAGATACCATTTGTCTGTTTATACTATTTGCTTCTTCAACTTGTTGATACAGTGAATTCTACTGATAGATTTCCTGATTTGAGGCCATTTTTAAAATCCCAGAACAAACATTTTTAATTATTGTATTTTTCCCCACCAACCACATTCTGTTTGATTATATCTTGATTATAATTTTTATATCCATATTTGTTAGTGAAATTAGCCTATGAATTTGTTGTTTCATACTATTTGTAACCGGTTTTGGTCTCAAAATTATAGAACTGAGCAGCAGGCCATCTTTATCTAAGAGCTGTAAGGTAAGCTCTTTAAGGAGAGGGAGGGACCTTGGTTTATTTAACATTGCACCCTAGAGCTTGCAACTGTGACTGCCATGTGTTAAGCACTCCTTAAGTGTTTCTCTAAGGTCTGAAGGAAGAAAGAAGGAACAGGAACATCAACTATAATCTTATCAGTTGTTATTTTTGATAGAAAATATTTACACTTTTCACCCTCTTCTATATTACCTGGTTTATTCAAGTTTTCTGATACTTCTTAATTTACCTGCCTTATTTATATTACATATTTTCTCTAGGTGTTTACATGTGTTGCCATTGAGTTGCATGTAATATTCTCTTACATTCTTTAAATTTATTCTGTTTCTAGATATGGTTATGTCTCCTTTCTCATCCATAACCTTGCAGATTTTTCCCGTCTCTCTCCTTTTCTCACTCCCTTTAATTTGGAATATAAGATGTTTATTTCTTTTAGGCTTGTCAAAGAACATGCTTTTGTGTTTATCTCTTCTACTATTTTCATTTTGTTTTGTTTTCTAGTCCATTACTTCCAGATTGCATTAAATTAATTCTCTTTTCCTACTCTGTTCTGGTAGGTTTTATTGTTTCACATTTTTTAAGATGAATGTTAACTTTCCTTAATTTCATTCTTTCTTTTTTAATAGGAAGACATTTAAGATGATAGCTTTTGCCATGAACATTGCTTTTGCTGTTTCCCATAAGTTTTAGTATAAAATGTTTTTTATTTTTATTCTTTCTGGATAGAATGTAATTTTAGTTTGACTTCTATTTTAAGCCAAAGGTTACATAAGAAAGTGATTCATTATTTCAAAGGAGATAAGATTTTGCCATTACACACCCTTTATTATTTTTCTGAATTATTTTCGGAATGTGGCTTTTATGATCAAAAGCTTTTATTGAAGTCATATCCGTACCCAAATATGTGATCGATTTTTATAAATTTTTACTGAATGTAACAAAACATTCTTTATTCCTGAAATATAAGATTCTCCATAACTATTAAAGTTGATAGAATATCTTATTAAATTTTTCTATGTCCTTTTAAATATTGTATATACTAAATCAAGCCTGTTCTGAAAAAATATAAATTGAAATATGCCACCACCATTTATTTAGTTTTCCTTGAATCACTAATAGTTTTTGCTTTATTTCTTTATTATTTGTGTTTTTTGGTACTTGCAGATATCTACAGATATCTGACTTGGTATCTATGACCTTTTTTCTGCTTTTTAAGTTATACCTTAAGTTATATTATGTAATATATATTTTTTCTTTCTAGGGATTTTAATTTTAAAGCTAATCTTTAGTCTGCTTTGCCCCTTGCTTTGTTTTGTTTATATTTTTGTAGACTTTGTCTACCCCTTTATTTTCAAACTTTATTACTTCATTTTTAACTGTGTTTCTGATAAATAGTAGACAGCAATGATGTTTAATTCCAGTCTAGTATTCGTTGGTCTCTATGGGAAAAGTTAGTCATTTATGTTTTGCCTCACAATATACTTGATTTTATTCTATATTCCACACCTCATTATTTATTTTAATTTATTTTCTTTATTCTTATGTTTGTTTTATGATTGTTAACTTTATTAATTGCTTATTTTCCCTTATTGCATAAGTAGTTCTATTACAATTTTAACTTTAGTTAATGTTTAACTTCCTTTTCCTTATGCTCATAATTATATGCATATTTATTTAATATTATATCAAAACATGAACATAACTCTTCCTCTATTACGGGTCTTTATTTCTCTACTGCTTCCCTTCCTCCTTCCAACAAGAGGAGACATCGAGAATACTTCACTTGATTGTTCCCCTACCCATCTGCACACCATATGAGACTTCTGGAATACTTTTATTTTTACTCTTCTCTCTCCCATCCAAACTTATTCCCCAATAATTTAACACTTTAACTTCATACAATTATTAGAATTTCCCTTATAGTATACCTCTTTTATTTTAAGGATTCTTGTTTATCTATTAATGTACAAATTCCCAGGTAGCCCATCATTATTCAATTATATTTAATTATAAATCTTTTACCAAATTATTTGCTCACCAGCTTCACCTTTTTTTTCATTTTAACTATCATGAGGTTCAGATTATGATTTTCTGGTTTGAGTCCTTTCTTCAGGGTTTGAATCCTTTCTTAAGGGGTATGTGGGTGAAATAATCTCTGCAAATAATATTCTTATCTACTGTCAGAGGATAGTATCATATCATGTATCTAGTCCTATATTCTAAAGCATCTGTAGATATTATTCCATTGTAATTTTGAAATGGCACAAATTCATTACCAACCTACTTATTTTTTCTTTGTAAATTACTTGTTTCTGTCTGGATGCATTAAGTATTTATTTGTCTTTATTGTTGGAAGTCAGTAATTTGATGAGGACACACCTAGGTACCATCTTCCAGTCTGACCGAGAAGTTGATGAGCTATTTACATCAGCTGACCCAGATCTCCTTCAGCTCAGGAAAATTTTCTGACATCATTTGTTTAGTTATTGTCTTCTCCATCTGTATCTTTTTTTTATTCCATAACATATATTTTTCTCATGGATCTATTTTCCAAAATGAGAATCTTATCCTTTATATTTCTACACAGTTTTCCATTTTTTCCTATGATTTATCATATTAATTCACCTGGTCTTCCAAGGCATCCCTTGAGCATCGATAGTGCTAACTCTCTCTCTTACTTCATCTATTCAATTTTTAAATATAAAAAAAAATCATGTGGTTTCAGTGCCAGGAACTGTGCTGAGTGCTATATTTGGATTTTCTTCCATGTTCCTTTACTACTTTTAAATCCAATTTAAAAAGAAGTAGTTCTGTTTCTTTAGTAGTCTCCTCTGATTTGCCTGTTTGTTTTACTCTCTGGTTTATATGCCCACTTAATGGGATGTCATTTTTCTGTGTTCATTCAGATATCCTACATGGGAGCCCTCCTGAGAATGTTGGCAAGTGCAGCTGTCCCTGCCCCATGGTTCAATGTATGTACAGCAGACTGTCAATCTCTTCTCCCTCGGGACTCAAAGGCAGAGCTTCTTTGCTCTGTGACCTCGTTGTGATCTCCACATCTCAGATATGGTAAACCCAGCCGTTTGCCCCCTCCTCAGGTTCTTAGGGTCAAGGAGGCCCTGAAGCCAGGAGAGCTGAAGTGGACTTGCTCCCCAGGAGGGACTTTTTTCAGTTCCTTGTCTTGGGCTTTTGCACTGACCCCTAGAGTACTGACCCAAAGGGGATAAAGTATGGTAAACAGGTATTGGCTCACCTCTACTGGCCCACAGATGGCTGAGCTGGAGTCAGAGTCCTGAATGGAAGGATGTGGGATGTCTCATGCCACCAGAGTTCACCCAGAGTTCTCTAATTTTCTTTTTAGGGCAGTATTTTTGAAAGCTCAGCAGCATAAACGTATTACTAGTCCTCCCTCTACCACTAATTATTAGTGCAAGTTTGGACTACTCACCTTTTCTCTTTGGGCCTACAAGTGCCCATCATTGAAGTGACTAGGCCTCTTCCTGAGCCTAACATGCCCTCCCTCTCCCCGCACGCTGGTTGACTCTGTTTTGTAACTGCCATATATTCAAGCGAGAATTGCCATTCCCTGTATCAACTCTGAGTAAGAATATTATTTTGGAGTAAGACTTGGCAAAATGAGATTTTGAGCTGCCAACAAATTATTCTGCAAGATTTCAAAACATTTTCACATTCACTCTCAAAGTCAAGCCAATTTTGCTTAAAGGAACACTATTGTTTGAGTTGAAAAAAAAAAGAAACCTAAATTGTGGTTACGCATCTGGCATTTCTAATATAAGTATGAAAGCAATAGATTTGCCTGTTTTTTTATTTTGTTTTTTGGGGTTTTTTTGCTAAATCACACGGGCTGCAGAAGTATATACACATATGGAATTTCTTTTCACATTCAAAAGTTAAACTTAAAATATAACTGCAAAGATTTGTTCCTTGGAAGTATGAGGGAAAAGTGCCCTAAGAATTCTTATGGTGCATTATTCCTTTATAGAGATAGCTTTTCCCTTTGTTTTCATTGCCCCTTTAGGTGATATTTAACCATAGACACTTATTGAAGAGACCACAAATCTGAGTACCAGGTGTGCCCTCGTAATGCTTCATGTGGAACATTTTAGTATCTCTTTGACTTTGCTACACTCTGTCTGCCTGAAGTGTCCTCTCTGTCACCTTCCTGTTCCTGTAGTTCCAAGGTAATGGTCTTTCAGTTTCTAGCATTGACTCTTGATTCCAACAGCCATGGATATGGGGCTAAGGGTTTGGAAATTTAAACTTAGAGCCCATGGCCTCAAATACATAACTATAGATAAATCAGTCAGTTCTACTACCACTTTAGAGGCCCTTGTATTTATCATAGTTGTATGTGTAATCCTTTACTCTCCTCTCCTAGATTATAAGCAATTTAAAGGTGGGATTTATGTCTCTGTCATCTTCGGTCCTAAAGGAACAGGACCAGTCCCTTATACAATAGATGTTCATTAGATTGCATCAGAATTATTTGAATTACTATATGTTTTCTGTTTACTCACTTATCCTTAATTATATATATGAGCACACATGAACTAAGGTTAAACTCCCCCAAGATGATTTATAGTTAATTAGACTAATTTCCATGATGCCCAATCAGAAGAGTGAAGGACAGAATTCAAAGATCATGGTAGGTAGAAGCTGCTCTTCCACAAATGCAATTTAAAAATGCTTACCATCACCTTCACTATCACTTTTTCACTATTATCAAACAAATGCTAACCTTTCCCTACCGAACAGCTGAAAACTATACCAAAAGTTGAAGAATCAAACCAAACTGTATGATGATTTTCCGTTACCTGAAATGGACAAAGTGTTTCTTAAAATTTTTTAAAATTGATTTGAGAGAGAGAGAAAGGGGGAGGGAGAGAGAGAGAGAGAAGCATCAATTTGTTGTTCCACTTATTTGTGAATTCTTTGGTTGATTCTTGTATGTGCCCCGGCCGGGGATCGAACCCCCAACCTTATTGTATCAGAATGACACTCTAACCAGCTGAGCTATCCAACCAGGGCCAGAAGTTTGGATTTCTGTTTCTTTTGTTTTTTTGGATTATATTTTTTGACCTTCTGATGTCCTAGACTGTAGTTTAAGTGATGAATAGATCGGAATCAGTTGTATGCACTCTAACCATCCCTGCTATCGCTTCCATACAATTGTGTTGGAGTGGCAAATGAAGGATTAGAGGGTAAGTCTCTGGGGGCAGTGAAAATACACATCAATCTGTGGCCACTGCAGGTAATATGAATGATGGAAAGCCTGGGTAGCCAAGATCATAGCACATTGTTCTTCTGGAGGCAAGGGTCATCTTGAGGAAAAATAACAGTAACAATAATTATTTTGTTTTCATCTGTGGCCACCCGACAGCCTCTCACTCTTTTCCCAAACTACAAACACACACACACACACACACACACACACACACACACACCCAAAGCATGGACTCTTAAGGATTATATGATAGGCTGTTGATTTCCGATTGCTATAAAATGGCAGCATATACCATTTTGTCTGAACCAGCATAGAATAAGTTTGGCAAAAAAGGCTCTTGAACTTAATTCTAGGGAGTTGACATCTTGTGAAATCCCCTCCCTCTTTCATTTCTGCTGTTGGCTGTTGCAGAAGAGAAATGACGATTTCCTCCAGTTTTTTATCCCTATGCAACTCACGGCAATTATGCAGAAATCACTGGGTCTGTTACCAGCCAGAATGTTAGCCAAATTAGTGAGTGAGAATTCTGGAAAAGGAATTTCCTGGGGATTTTCAGAAGTGGTAGTTGATTTGTTTGTTTTATTTTTATTGCCGTTCCTCAAGAGGAGCAAAAGAAAACAACGGCCCCTGGAAAAGATTGGGAGGTGGGAGCTTCCCTCTCTTCTCTCCTTCCCTCTGCTGACTTTGGAGCATTTGAGATCAGAGCTGAGATTGTGAAAGAGGTGGGCGAGCACTGCTGGCGTCTCAGTGATCCTGGAAAAGACACAGCTGAGCCTTCGAAAGAGGTCTGAGAACCCGGAGCATGGGTCCCACTGAGCTAAGGCAGGGAAAGGGAGAGGAAACCTAGCAGACAAGACATTTGCTTGCCTTTTGAGCAATCATGAATTAGGCAGAGGACAGTTGACTGTTTTGTTTTGTTTTTGTAGGCATATCTGTATATTTTGTCTTGGGTTCAGCTTCCATATATTATCTTCAGATATAATATTTCTCAGGTTATTTTCTAAATGCCAAGGCTGTAATAGCTAGTTAAAAGCATGAGCATTGGAGGCAAAAGACCTGGATTCAAATCCCAACTCAGACACTTAGCTGATTTGAGTTCTCACCCTGCCTACCGCTTACTACTTGAGTGACTTTAGGTAAGTTGGTTAAAATTCCTAAGTACTAATTTTCTCATCTGTAAAATGGAGGTAACAATAGTACCTAATAGCAGGGTTGTGGTAAGGATTTCATTAAATAATTTATGTGCACTTACTGAGCTTTTAGGACTGAGGTTTATATACAATGTGTGCTCAGTAAACATTAACATTGTAAACCTCATTCTATGAGTTTAACTATGCATGCATGCCTGGGGAGAAAATTTGCCATCTCCCCTAGTATTTATTTTGAGTGACACTTGGTGCTTGCTCTGCCAAGTGAAGTATAATATCTCTCTTCTCCATGCTCCAAAGCGCATGCATGTGCCCACACACACATGCACCGTGCACATTCTTTCTCTTCAGAAGTTTGAATCTTTATTGCAGAGATGCAAATTTATGGATTCTACCTGTAAGTAATAGGCCATGATGGTGATTTCAGTTCACGAACCTAGGGTGAATCAAAACTGTCCCCTAAAACTCTATAGAGTAGTAAACATTGCCTTAGATGACCTCCCTCACCAAGTGTTTGTACATGAAAAGTCAAATGGTACTGTTCTCATCCTCTGTCAAATTTTGGCAGCCGACTGCCAAAACAAACACTAATTAATAGTGCCATTTGAACCCCCTCATTGTGATTCTTGAAAGCCCAACTGAATGGTAATTTACTCATGTCTAAATAAGGAAGCATACAAGAAATGCTTGATGACTTCTCTTTGCTCAGATGCCCTGGCAAACCATTTAAGTTAGGTTTTAATCTTTATTGGTGACACTTCTGCTCAAGCTGCAGTGAAGTATATCTGTACATATGTGAAACCCCAGGAGGAAAGGACCCTCAGACAACACTGAAGCTTTGGTCGGGCCTTCCCAGGAAACCTCACAATTCTCGTGGACCACTGGGAATAGCTTCAGCTTTTCACAGATGTGACTGCTTCAGAATGGCGACCTTCAGTGCAGTTCATATAATCAATCCCAGCCAATTCTCCCTGCCTGATCTTATTCCCCAAAGGGAACTATGCTTGTAAAAATCAAAAGTGTCTAAATAAGAGAAGAAAGACACCAGAGCATGAAGAGGGGACAGAGGATCAGGGGAGTGAGAGAGAGAAGAGGAAACCATCTTGCAATGATTTATAACTGGCTTCTCATAAATGTTTCAGTAAGAGCAACATCTTTGATTAATTTTTACAGTTTCCATTCATTTCTTGCTAATATGGCTAACAGCAGATGCTCGCTGAAGCCTATCTCAGACTGGCATATGACCTCTGATCCTTGGTTAGTATCTGATATATGAGGACAATGGCACTGAGCACAAAAGTTACTTGGCTAGTAATTTTATGACCCAAAAGAATGTCAGTCTTTTGTACAACTGTGGCTGCAACAGATCAACTAGCTGCTGTGGGCCAGTGGCAAAAATACAGAGTTTGAGCTTTAGGACTTGTTTATAAACCTGCTCTAAGTGAGAGACAGCTGAGCTATGGACAAAGGTGGAAGTGTAAGCTCTGTAAAAAACAATCACAGAGAGGTTTTTTAGTTACTTTCATAGTAGGCTCAAGATTCTCAATGATATGCTTTGTGGATCTAAGCTCTTCAAACCAACTTAGCATATATGCACATTATAATCCATACACACAATTATAATACTGACAAGTCAAGTGGCACATGTGGGGAGATGTGCCATACAGGTGTCTCTTCAAGGATGGACTGGTTGCCCAGCTGTGGGGAGTGTGGTCAGTGAACAGCCTCCAGCTATTAGCTCCAGGGTGGACTTCAGCTGCAAAGATTCTCCCTACCTAAATTCACAGTCCACACATGGTGACTGAGTGTGTGTGTGTGTGTGTGTGTGTGTGTGTGTGTGTGTGTGTGTGTGTGTGTGTGTTGGAGGCTGGGGAGTATAAAGATCCAGCCATTTTGGCCCCAGATGCATAGGGGTATCTCTGACAAGCAATATTTGCTCCAGACGTTTTCCTACCTCTACCCCGACTTAGGTTGGCTCAGGCTTTTTGGACCTGCAAGACAGTTTGGCATCTCTCTCTGCACAACTGCGCTTCCTCCTAATTTTTAGAGGTGTTGATCCCCAATAAACAACTTGCACCTTAAACACCCTCTTAGCATCTGCTTCTGGAGATCTCAATTTGCAGCTAGACATGGTTGTCTACTAATTTCTCATTAGAACATTGGTTTTCCTTTACTCCAGAATCTAAGGACTCCCCAGGGCTCTAAGATACATAGCTTGAAACCACTGCACTAAGATCAGAAGTAGAATTAACATGGATTCCCCAATCATTCCATTGGTATTTAATGTTAATTTAGTGGGGGCATGGTGAGTCCACACGGGATTAAGTGAGGGCTGGGAAATTCATCCATCAACTTACTGAGGACTTGCATTAGTATATGGAGCTGGGAATAGAAATACTGTCTAAACAATATAACTCCTGACTTCAAGAGGAGCACAGTCTAGTAGAGGGCAAGAAACTAAACAAACCAAGTTATTTCTGGGAAAAAAAGTAAAAAGAGTATAGGATTGGAGGAAATAGAGTAGACAGAATAAAGACAGTGGAGACCAGATGGCAAAAAGAGGAAATGGAATTAACATCAATTTTATATCTAAAGAAACAGATAATTCATCAGAGTAGAAACTGTTCCTTTGACTTAATCTTCATAGGTGTTTTGAAACTAGGTTATATTTCTTTAAAAACTCACTAACATTGTGTATAAAAATGGAGAAAATAGGGAAAAAGTCAGGAAAATAGGAGGGAGGGAAACTTCTTCGGTCTCCCTTTGAGTGTCGGCAGTGGCCTTCCATCTAATTCAGGACACCATCATTTTCCGGTGCCTCATCTGTTACTCTTTCTTTGTTAGGCTCTCCTCACTTTTTTCCACATACTCAGCATGGAGCCCCTGCTTCCACCCAAATGCATAAGCATCCTGCTGTTCAGGACAACCAGCTGCTTGCGTTTCGTCTCTCTGGTCCAGGCAGACGGGAGCAGTGTGGCCAAACCAGTACAGTCAGAGACTCAGATGAAATCTAGTTGACTGCTGGGGCCCTGTGTTTACCAAAGTGAATGCTGGCCAGTGTCACATAATAATATATACAAACTAAGGACAGACATGAGGCCAAATCAGAGGAGAAGAACCAGCAAAAACTAAGGCATGTTTAGATCCGTAAATTGATTCAAAATAATTTTATTTAAAAGTAAGTTTGTGTTGCCCAGCAGGAGTGGCTCAATGGTTGGGCATCGACCTATGATCCAGGAGATCATAGTTCAATTCCCGATTAGGGCTCATGCCCAGGTTGCAGGCTCAATCCCCAGTGGGGGGGTGCAGGAGGCAGCCGATCAATGACCCTCTCTCATCATTGATGTTTCTGTCTCTCTCTCTCTCCCTCTCCTTTCCTCTCTCTGAAATCAATTAAAAAACATATTGAAAAAACTGTAGAAGTAATTTTTTCTTCATTTTTAAATGAGCATATTGAAGTTTGGAGAGGATAAGAAGCCCATTTTTGTAAATTGCACCACTAGTTAATGAAGAGACTGAGATCCATGTCTCATTCTCCTGAGTCTGAGCCTGAGATCTCTTCTCATTATACCTTGATGAATGTCTTCCACTACTGAGGAGGGTGAACAATGAGCTGCCAAGACCCCCATTCTTTTTACAACCCAAAGGAAACTTGAAAGAAAATAAAGAACTTTGTCCTTAGAAACAAACCATCTGTTACTGAGCGAAGCAAAACAGCCAGCATCCGTGAGCCTCACATCAGCCCTGCCAGGGTCTGGCTGGGCAGCCTCTGTTGCAAGCTGTTTAATCTCTAATTCCTGTAAATCAAGAACACTATCACCTGCTTGATGAAGAGTTTGAAGTCTAGGGCAAAGTAAATGCAACAACAAACCTCAACTTAGCTCTAGTCAAGACAAGTTCTGCAAATTCTTTCTGGGATAGGTGTGATCCTACAAGGTTTACCGTCTGCCGATGCCAGGATCACCAAGAAGAGCATTCATGCCATTTAGATTTTTTTTTAATTAACAAGGATGATCATTCTCACCTCAAAAGAAACATATATTAAAACCAGGGCTTGTTTTTATTTTTGTTTGCCTACCTAACATTTTATCAACACCTTATATGCACCTCAGCCATATCAAGGAATAATAGTAATACAGCTCTCATGTCTCACTCTCTTTTTAACTCAATCTCATCTATTTCTTTTTCTTTTTTTTATCTATGGAAGGGAAATATATGGAAATGTTACTTTGAAATTATTAGAAAGAAGATGTAGATCATTTCCAAAAGCTTTGTATTTTGCCAAAATAGCAGCAGGACTCAAAGACAAATATTTTGTGATAAACAGATGTGATCTATTTATCTGTGAATGTCAGGCATGGTCCTGCCACAGGGATTTTGCAATTGCTGTTTCCTCTGCAGAAACGCCTTTACCATAGATATTTATCTCTCTTGCTCCCTTACCACCTTCCAGTTTTTGCAAATGACCCGTCCTAGCAAGTCTTCCCTAACCACCCTGTCTAAGATTCTAATCTCCCCTAGCATGCTCTTTCCCCTCTTTATATTTACTTTTTTTTTTTTTCTATAGAAATTGCATTCTAACATTCCCTATAATTTACTTATAAGCTAGAGGTGGTAGACTGGAGTAATTGAGAACATGGACAGACTCCAGAGCTAATCTGCCTGAGTTCAGGTTCTGGCTCTGCCTCTTATTAGCTCTAAAACCTTGGGCAGAGTACTAAATATGATCTATTAAATGGTCATGGTAATGAAGTAATTATCTCATCAGGCTACTGTGGGGATTAGGTCAATGCCTGGAACATAATGTGCACCACATAAATGTTAGCGATTAAGCACTTATTTCCTGCCATTAGAATGTATATTCTGTGAAGGTGGCTAATTTTGTCTCTTTTGTTCAGTAATGTATTCTCAGCGACTAGATTAGCATATAGTACATGCTCAATAAATATTTATTGAACAAGTTAAGGTAAGAAGGATAAATGCATGGAAATGGAGCCAGTCCTCTTGTGTGCAGGAATGAGAGCCTATATTTAAACCATATGTGGTTGCACACAGAGACACTAAGCTTGGTGAGTTTTAGTTTCTCACCTATCCTCAATTTTTACTTTAGAAGACTGTCAGTGTGTATAAAGCAGAGAATTGACATAGTAAACTTTTCCCATTTCATCCAGATATGTTGGTATCCATGTTAATGTGAAAAAATTTTTTTAAAAAGTATTGGATGAAAGATTCAGAATCTGTAAGTGCCATAATTTCCTTAGTGACAGAAAGTCCTTTTCCACATCTGTGTCTCTGGCAAAACCATTCCACGGTGGGAGCACAGGTTCAGCAGGAAATGGAAGGGCGTGAGGATTGTTGTAGGAGGAGCAGGATGAGAAAGTCCAGGACCAGAGCGCCTGGTGTCCAGAAAAGCATTCAGGGTGGAATTTAAACTGGCAGAGTAAGGCTGGTGCCCAGTGGCTATCACTGGAGTCACAAGGTAATATTTCGATATATTAACCAACCTCTTTCTGCATCCCAGGGCTCCTCCTCTGAGATATTACAAAAGAAGATTATAAAAGAAAAAGAGAGGCAGAGCTCAGCTTTTGAGTGTCAACATAAACTTTTAAACATTGTGGCACAAAGTGGTGTGAGAAAAAAAAGAGTTGTGAGTTTCAGAAGCCTTGATTTTGCTGTTCAAACTCCATAGCCCCGAGGGACACGGGGCAGAGTTTATACATAAGCGGTCGATGGGACACAGTACAAAGCTGCCAAGAGCTACTTTTTTCCAGTTCATCTTGCCCCCTCCCCACCCGAAAGGCTAACTTTCTCTAGGCTGGATGAGAGAGTTAAAACTGAGGAAAGCAAGATTTTTGGCTTGTGAGAAGGGGTCCTGTGCCCCTGCTTCCCTCTCTGAGAGTCCAGAATCCCAGATGGCCTGGGAGGGCTAGTGGCTGATCAACGCCTTGGTCCTGATGGGATTGGCATCTGCTCTGTGCCATGCAGGGGAGTTGAGATGACCGGAAAGACTCTCACTCGGTATAAAGTCACCTTCTGAACTTGCTGTGTCCTAGGCGTGGTGGGAGGGTTCTCAGAACTTTCATTATGTGCCTGAGAGCGGTGTAAATTCAGCCCAGGGAGCAGTGGTCGATAAGGGACTGCAGTCTGAAGTGGGAGGGAGCATATTAACTGTGTCTTTTATTTATTTTCTGCTTTCTGATGTTCTGGCATCAGGGGCTTTGCTGATCCTGGAGGGACTGCCCTTGCAGGGTTGGCCAATTTCTAGACATAGTAAACGACTTGCCAGTCCAGTGACTCAGTGTTTCAGATGCAGACCTACCATCCAGAACCCACAGCCCAAACCGCTTCCTTTACTGCACCACTATCCACCTGCCCTAATCACCCCAGGGTACCAGACAACTAGGGAGAGTCCCTATGTCCCAGAGCCCAAAGAAATTATTCAAATTAGCTAATCCTAAACTTGCTTCACCTGCATCACTCATTTATTTCTGCAGAAACCACACAAAAGTATCTTGCCCATGGTTCCTCCACTTTCCCTCTGCCTCCTGACAAACCTGATACTCTCCTGTGTGGCCAAGAATGAATTAATATGAAATAAGCTGAGATGAATCTCAATTGGCTGAAATTTAGTTTTTACCACCCACCAGAACGCAGGCCCGAAACAGAAATTAGTAAAAGTGAATAAAAGTTAATGAAGTCTTTATCCTCAAACAGGGTCTCAAAGTGTTATCAGCACACGCATATTCATTGAAACACTATTTACAATAGCCAAGGTGTGGAAACAACTTAAATGTCCAGAGATGGGTGAATGGATAAAATGTGGTATATACCTACAATAGAATATTATTCAGCCTTAAAAAAGAAGGGAATCTTTTAATATGTGACAACATGGATGAACCTTGAGGTTGGACAAATGCTAGATGATCCTGCTTATATGAAGTATCTAAAATAGTCAAACTCAGAAACAAAGAATAGGATAGTGGTTACCAGGAGCTGGGGGAGGGAAAACAGTGAGTTTCTAATCAATGTATATAAAATATCAATTATGCAACATGACTAAGTTCTAGAAATTAGTTGTATAGCATTGTGCCTATAGATATCAGTACTATATCATACACTTAAAAATCTGTTAAGGAGGGAGATCTCATGTTAAGTGTTCTAACCACAATAAAATCACCAAAATTTTTCCACCGTACAATAATCATCAGTTCTGAGGCTGAGAAATCCTGACTTCAACTTTTGGAGTTCAATTCCCCCATCTAAATGTGTCCCACCTCACACTCGTTTTTCTAAGATAAAATGAGATTAGTGTGTAAAAGGTCTCATGTAATACATGTTAATTTCATTGTCCATTATAAAAAATAATTTACTATAATAATTTTCATTGCAGAGGGGACTATTTCTGCTGTTATTCAATGGGCCACACTTTGATCTTTTTACTGAATAGTCCTAATAGTCCATACCAAAGTCTGCCACATCCTAACCTCTATTCTCACAGCTCAGGGAGCATTACACTGTTTTAGCATGTACATTACACTAGTTATGCACCTCCTAATGCATGCTATTTTTAATGTTTTTATTTTATTTTATGTATACTATTTTCATCCTTGGGAATATAGATAGTACCTCGCTTCCCGAGGTGCTAGCCCGAAGTTGACACTCAGTAAATTGTAGAAGTAGGTGATTTGAAATATCCAGTTATGAGTGGATGTGAATTGTTGAAGCCATGATGTCACTTAGGAATGCTTTCAGCTGCAAGTCACAGGAAACTTGACTTTAGACCCAAAGAAAAGGACCATTAATTTTACTCTATAGCAAAAGTCTGAGTCTGGATGTAGGTGTCACAGACCCAACAATGTCGGACCTGAGAAGTCAGCACTAATCTCTCAGTTCTTCGGCTTTTCCCTGAAGGCTGGCCTTTTCCCTTCAGTGCTAGGCATTTATAGCAATGCTCAAGGCAGAAAGTAGAGGGAAGTAAGGAACATTTCTTAGGCTGCATCTATACTCCAAATTCAGTAAACTAACTTTCCCAGAAGCTTCCCTGGTTGAATTTTGCATGTGTATCATGATCTGGAAGGGGGTTAAATACGGACCCCTCTCTGCACAAAAGGCTGGAAAAACCTGTGTATTGGAATGTGCAAGAGAGAAGAGGACTGGCAGTGGCTTTGGGAAGCCATGCACGCTAGGTCTCTTGGGTATTCAGGGTATATTATTCCATTTTGAAATAAACATGCTATTCATGGAGCTTGGAATTAAAAATCAAAGTTAGACACTTAAAGGACTTATAGATCTGAGAGATAATACTGACATTCTTGTTAAAGATGAAAGTGCCCTCTAATTTTATCTTCTCATTAAATATAAAATGAGTCCCAGAAGGTTTACTGTAAAGCTTCACAAAGAACTACTAGAAAGAACACAGAATATTCAATTTTGTGTTTTTAAAAGGTATCAATATGTATATAATCTGCTATTTTAAATGAAATCAGTAATAAAGAGTTAATAACAAACCTCTGTCATTTGGAGGCACTCTGGTATATAATCCCTTTCCATGTCTGGGAGATAACACCCACTGATGCAGTACTGGGGGAGCCAGTCTCTTTCCTCCCATCAGTGACTCTAAGCAGGAAAGATGCCCCTTCTTCCCATGGCTTCATATAGCAAGGCACAAGCAGCCACAGACCTGGTTCCTGCCAGCTGGACCTTCCTACCTGGGACTTTGAGTTTCTTAATGAAAGGGGGTAGGATTTATTCATGGTAGTTGCGACAGTGACCAGCAGCAGAGGGTCTCTGTAGCAAAGCTGTCCTTGCCAGGCAGTTTCTGTTAAAATATACCTTTATTGCATTTGTTGAGCTCTTTCTGGAAAAAAAAAGAAAAAATCTTTTCTTTGTTTAAAAATGTCCAAAATCGGCTGTAGGCTTGCCAGCAAGACCCCTACCCAATAGCATTAACTATTGGTAGATACGCATATTTATTCTTGCAAAGTTAAGGTCAAATAGACTTTATGAATTTGAATGACAAAAATAGATTTGCATCTTATAGTTTTTTCCTACTTGCCAACTAAAGGTAAGATTGTTAATAAGTGAACAAAAGTCCCCAGAAGAATGGAAGTATAGTCTCCAGTCTGGCATTTTGAAATTTGAAGCTTCTACAGTGTAAACAAAACAGACTCCTGCTGCTTCCACAAATTCTTCAGACATTTCCCCCTTAATTCCTCATCAAGCAATAGGTTTGTCTGTTAACCAAGACCATACACAAAATGCTTTTCCTTGGTTGCTTTTATTAGATTTTTTCTTTGTTGTTACCAGTTGAGAAGTTAACAAGAACAGAATCTCCTGTTCCACCGTAGCAAACACACAAACCCAAAAAGAGCAGCTTTGATAAAACCCGTAGAGAGGGAGCTAGGCCCTTATGAATCAGAGCTAACACACAAGGATAATGGAAGCATCTTATCCACATCTGATTTGCTCACATACAGTTATTTAGATAACAAATAACACATTCCTGGATAGGGAGCCTCGGATTTGATTTCAATCGCATCATCCAAGTAAATATGAAATGACTGCCAACCCAGCAGACATAAATCTTGACTATCTCATTTCATCACAGTCTCTGCACTGAGAAAAATGTGAGTGAAAAGGCATTTTCTCCACCTTGTGTAGTACACAATTACACGGTTTAAAGAAGAGAAGAATTCCAAATTGTTAGCACGATAACATTATTCAAACATTCCCCCAGAGCCTAAAGTATTCCTCCTCCCCCAAAATGTAGGCACAGAAAAACAGAATCAGTAGGAATGCAAAATGTGAATTGTTCCATGTTCTTTAATTCTGGGCTTAATGACACAGGCTGTGTGCCACTGAGTAAAATATTCACGCAGAGAAAAAGAGTTGTTTTGTTACTTATTTCCGATTAAGGACAATTTAAACTAATTCTAAGAAAAACGCTTATGTACTGCACATGTCATAAAATAAGCTATCCACTTAGAAACCAAATGAACCTGTATGAGTGATGTGGGCGAGGTATGATTGTCCTGGGAGTCTTGATTTTAGTGTTCCTGTCCCTTGTAGGTTTTAATGCTTAACATAGATATTGACAAACGGATATAGTTGTATGGTTAGGTCTTGTGGTTTCAAAGAAATGCTCTTCCTGTGAAATACTCATCCTGTGAAAATATTCAGCAGGAAATAACATTTGCTCACACATTCAGCCACCCCTCACCCCCACCCAGTGCTGATTTCTGCCTACCCACCTGTCTCGCACCACCGCCTGTTTATGTCCTTGGCCCCAAGCAAGCAAGGCCTGCCACTTAGCCCACTGCTCCATGTCAATTTTCAGAGACTTCTCCACTCTCTGCTATAAACTTATCTGTTTCTTAAACCTTCCTAGAGCTATTCCATCCCTTCACATCATTCCCTTGGGAATATCTTTGCTTATGGCAGCAGTGGGTGGAGGAAAAGTCCTGCTGCTGTTTTATGAATGTGTCTTGATCTTGTCTCTTCCAATTGATGGGAAATTCCTCGAGGACAGGGCCCACCTCTGCTTACTTCTTCACTTCCTGTGATGACTCGTCTGGGATATAGAGAAAATAGCCTATTAGGGACAAGTCATTTTTGTAGAACAGAATCATTCCTACATTCTATTTCCAGTTGCCCAAAGTCTTAGCCAGGTCGATCCCTGCTACTTGCTGAGAACTCTTTCATTTCTACTCCCTCTGTCTGCTTGTATCCTCACATGTTAGAAAAATCTGACAATTTATGGCTTTGACAGACAGTTGGGACAATTCACTGCTTGAGGTTTCCAACTGCTAGCAGAGAGGGAGCTGTTTCTTCAAACTAAATCTCCTCTGTACTCCTTATAAAGCACTAAGCACATTCCAACTGATCTTTAATTGTGTGTTTATGTGCTTAATACCCACAAGGGCCGGCCCATGTTTGTTTTGTTTACCTCTGCATCTCAAGCGTGAGCCTAGAAACTAGTGGGTTGTAGATTCTGTTCATTCATATATTCAGCAAGTACAGTCAGCATCCACTAAGTGCCAGCACTGCTCAAGGTGCAAGCCAGACAGTAGTGAACCAAAGACACACATCTTCCTGACTTCTTGACCCTAGATTCTGGCTAATGAAAAGTTAGAGCTAAGACTTAGCAATGCTTTCTCTGTGCCAGATACATTTTTAGGTATTTTACCTACATTTTAGACATTTAATCTCTGTACTGA
The DNA here is from genome assembly GCF_054644295.1 of Miniopterus natalensis. NCBI lineage: Eukaryota > Metazoa > Chordata > Mammalia > Chiroptera > Miniopteridae > Miniopterus > Miniopterus natalensis. The sequence continues at coordinate 28,177,761 of NC_142092.1, read as the reverse complement.
CCCACAAGTTAGGTATTATTAAACATCTCCAATTTTCAGATGTGAAAACTGAGGCACTTGGTTGAATAAATAAAACATATATAGCAATTACACATTATAATATGTTATGTGTATAATAGTATATACATGTATACATACAAACACATACATCTTTATAGATAGGCATATATAACACTGATTAAAAATGAGGCTGCTGTAGTTTACGCGTGTGGTATCTGGGGCCTGCTGAGCTATCCTCTTATCCTCACCTCCTCAGAGCTCAGTTTGAAAACCACTCACCTAGCCCTAGCTTTTGATTTTATATGTGGAGAGGCTGAGATTCAGAGAGAGAGACTTATTTAAGGCCTCACAATGACTGAGCCAAGATTAGAACTCCCCAATATTCAGATGACAAAGCTGAAGCTCTGGAATGTCATCACTTCCTCAAGAGCTCACAGGCAGTAAGTAGTGAAACTACAATTAAATTATGATGTGCCTGGGTTTTTTCCTGGGTTTATTTTACTAAGCCCCTGACACCGTGGCCTCAACTTCCCACTAAAGAGATATCTCCTGGCCTCCCAGTCTGTCATTCCCCATATACACCGAGGACCTGCACTCACACACCCTGCCCTTTCACCTGTTAACCCTTTTTACTTGCCCAAAATGTGCTTCCCTCCTCCATGTGCCGAACTTCCAGTTATCCTACAAGAATCAGAACTAGTATCACTTCCTTTTGAAGCCTTCTCAATGCTCCACACTAGATTCTGTTATGTCTCCCAGGAGAGCAGGGCCAGCTTCATGGGTGTGCACCCAAGGGCCCTGGACTTGAGTTGATACATTTTGAAATTCTAGGAATTTATGAATAAGGGACTTTCATTTTCATCTCACACTGGACCCTGTAAATGACGTAGCCTGCCCTGCCTGTGTACATTCATGTAACACATTACATAGACATCTGTTACATTGACGTCTGTCTCCTGGAATGGAATGTGAGCTTTTTGAAGCCAGAGACTTGTCCTGTTCAACACTGAATAAGCACCAATGAACTCGTGCTGAAGCCCAAGGTCGAGTGATGCCCTATTCTTCATTCCCTAAGTCTCTTGATTAGAAGAAAGTGCTTGACCTCTGTGAAAGTGCTTGACCTGTAGGCAATCTGAGTGTCCTTTTCAGGATGGGGACCATTGCCTTCTGAAACTATTAGTGCTCAAATCATATTCCAGGAACACAGAGAAGACATGTGCCTACATCTTCTGCTTCGATTGGTTCCCAAAATAAGTGTACTGAGGAGAACAGGGAATGTTTTAATCACATCAATGAGGTAAGGATCTTATAAAGCAAAAAGAACTGACTTATTCCACTGGGTGAGGATTAGGTTCAGGGATAGGACTGTGATATGATCAGTCAGCAACCTTCTAAAATTATGACTGTGCAACACATGGAAGATGTTTCTAAATAAATCCCCTTGGCTGTCTAATCTAGTATGGATAGCTGGCCCTGTTTTTCTCATTGTTAGTACATAGAGGTTTCACATTTCATTTAGAAACAGAAAGAGGAACTGGAAGAGATAAACTAGTGTCAGAGTAAGGAACAGATTAGAAGGCAGAGATATGATCAAAGTGCTGTTATCACTTTGGCTCAATTGATAATCTTAGGAAGAACCAGCCTGGCAAGAAAGAGGAGCCCAGGTTGGGTAATAGAGCTCATGACAGGCTCAACGCTCAAGGGTGCTGCACTTACTAAGCTTCAAGGATCATGTTAGCTGAGCATTTATGTCTCACAGGTGATGAATGCTGCATAGAGATTCTGTCTTCAATGGCATCACCAATTATTCAATTATTTATTTCAAAATTCTGACAATCCAGGCCTCATGCTAGGAGCTGGGAATAAAGAGATAAGGAGAACATAGGCACAGTCCTCAAAAAGCAGTAGTGTATATACAAGGTTAAGAGCTGAGAGTCTGGGGACAAACTACCGAGTTTGAAACCTGGGTTGGCCATTTATTGACTGAGAAATCTTGGCTAAGTTACTTAACCACTCCGTGCATCAATTTTCTCATTTGTAAGCTTGGATATTCATAGTACTTATTACGAAGGTTTCTTGTGAAGATTAATTTGGGTTAGCACGTAAAAGTGACTTAGAATAAATGCTAGCAACATATAAGTAATATATATATTCTTAGCCAGCTATATCTGGTAGGGAAGGCCGATATGTTACCAGAGGATTTTAACCTGTGGGTTTGAAGCCAGATCCCTGAAGCCTGGGGTGTTGCATCTTAAACAGCCAGTTGAATGCCAAACTCAGGTTTAGCAGGGATGGTTGTGGATCACATAATTATGACACAAAATCGGTATCTTGGCTTAATCTCTGGAACTTTTTGAATCACAGGTGATATGGTCTTGGAGGGACTTGGCCTACATGACTTCCAAGGACAAATCTGGTCAGAGAGGAGAAGATAGTGAGGCCTGAGGGGGAATGCGGGAAGGATGCCTCTAGCTCCTGAGTGTCTGTATACTCATCAGTATCTCATATTCTCTTATTACTTTGTGGCTGGTTGTATTTCAATAAATATCAACAGATATCAAAGGTCTAAAACAGAAAAAGGAGCAACTTGTCAATAATAAATATCTTCAGTGGCTCCCTAATGTCTAGCAGCACATGTGGCTACACTGTGGCAAGAACCGTGTCCTAGAACCAGCTTGGTATCCATTCTGCTGTGGCAGGAGGCCACCCCAGTTGGACTGGTCTCCTCTAAAGGACAAGAAGTGTGGACAGCAGACAGAGTGCCAGCACCGGGTCATGATATGTTCCTCTTGTTTATAAGTTAATCTGAAGCATCCACTAATGAAAATGCTGTTGGTCCTCTGAGTCTAGTTTTTCTCTCTCATCTCTTCTCTCCCTTTCAAGACAGCCAGCTTTCCAATGCAATTCACATCCTAGATGAGACCCTTGCTGCACGGGTAAGATAGCAGACATCAAGGCTTATGGACGATGTAAGTTATGACCAAATCAAAACCACTGCTCTGTGTCCTGTCCGGCAGAGATATGACATTTATATTAATATTTGGCCAAGTTTCTCAATTAGTGATTGATGAACTAAAGCTCACTTTTGTAATGAGATGATGTAATTTTCCTCTTTGGGTGATATTTGCATTGTGAATCTTTTAGAGGACAGGAATGTTAAATGTTTGCCATGTAATAATATCTCCAAACAGGACTGTAGTAAGAGCAAGATATTTTTTAATAGAGTCTGAGAAATAGTGCATTTCTTATAAAATTTTGAAATAGATTGAGTGGGAGCCTGCCAGATAACTTGTTACTCCAGGAGTGGGAAGTGATTGACTTTGTGGGTCCTGTCAAGTCCCCAAGATCCTTGTGTCAAGGTGTGGCTATAATTTGGTAAATACAGTAACAGGGAGCCCTGCACTCTCAGATCACAAATGCCTCGTAAATAACTAGATGTTCTTTCTCTGTAAAGCCTCATAATTTCCTTAGCCTAGCTATAAAAATGGATTACATTATATGTTTTCCTAAAATAAAGTCTTTCCATTTAATGGCAACTTTAAAACTCAAAGGTTTTCATTTTGGCCACTTTGCTGTCCTTTTAAGCCCATTTTAATGGGTCCGAATCCTAAGCAGAGAGTCATTATTTAGAAACAAATCCTCAGATATCTTTGCCACATTATGCCTTACTCTTGGTGAACAATAATCTGCCACTACATGAATGTAATAATTTTTTAAAAAAAAAAAAACAACCTCAACATGTGTGTTTCCAGCAAAATATAGCCACTCTGCCCCCTGTTACCTTGGGTCAAGAGCATCCTCCCTCTACCACTCTCCACCCTATCCTGAAGGAATTTACAAATGTGGGTTTCCAAATATAAGGGAGAATTTCTACATAAGCAAAAGTGAAACTCAAGTCTTATAGAAATAACCTAAGACCCAAATGATAACAAACAGAGGCTCTTAATTTAGAGCTCGCTAAAGCAAGTAGTCAGCTGCCGCCACCAGTGTTTGGCAAAGGCTCAAAGGCAGGCCGGGGAGTGGGAGAGCTTGATAACGGAAAAAAGGGAAGGCTTCAGGTGGGCTCTGATTGGAATTTGTTGGCATGTGAAGCTGGAGGAACTAGATAAAAGAGGGCACCTTATGGGATTGCCTGGGAGCATATTTGACTTTCTCTGGTCCTGAGTTGGAGGGATGGAGTGAGGGAGGGAAAGGGAAGATGGCAATCCTCGACCGAGTCCCGATCTCTTCAGACCAACTGCTGCAGATGTTGTGGGACGGCTTCTTGGGCTTCTTATGTGGATCAGAGTTTATTGTTCTATATAATCTGACCATTTTCCATATTTGTATTCAGCCTCTTACTCACCTGCCAGTGAAAGGCTAGTGCTGGGTTGTCCAGATGGTAGTCCCTTGTCTTGTGTGGCTATTGAATATTTGAAATGTACTAATCAGAAGTGTGATGTGTGATGTGCTGTGAGTGTACAATACACACTGAATTTCAAAGACTCTGTGTGGAAAAAACAGAAAAAGAACTAATGTTTTTTAAGAGAAACATCTTAAAGCTCCAATAATCTCATCAATTCAGAGGAGCAAGACCTTTCGATTTTAATACCAGTTGGGACTCTTCCATTCAATTAATTAATAATGTTTTTTAATGTTCAATACATGTTAAAATTATAATAGTAAGATATATTATGTTAAGTAAAACATATTATTAATTTCACCACTTTTTTTTCTTTTTGTAGTGGGCAGGAGAAAATTTTAAATTTTCTATGTGGGTCACATTTGTGGCTCATTTTATATTCCTTTTGGACAGCCTGGGAATGGAGGATTGACATACTTAAGTCTCAGGGGTGAGGGTGATGTTTTCTCTGGGAAATCCTTTACAAATCCTGACATATTATTCATTTTCCATAACCAGGCCAAAGCAGCCCATACTGAGAAGGCAATTTCCAAGTCAGAACTGAGGAGAAAAGATTTACCTCTTCAAAATATTAGTATTCAAAAATTTCATAGGCATGGTTCTACGTAGCTTTGGGGAAAGGCTGCACTTTGGTTTAGAAAATCCTTTTAATGCACCCTTTAATAATGTAAATATCAAATAATGGAAGAGAGGGATTGAATGGAGGAGTCCCAACTGGTATTAAAATCGAAAGGGCTTGCTCCTCTGAATTGATGAGATTATTGGAGCTTTAAGATGTTTCTCTTTCCTAGAGAAAAAAGCTAGCAGCCGAACATGAAAAGTGGAGCCTGTGTTTCAGGGGAGAGGGGGCACAGTGTCTACATTCCTGAGGATGAGGGTGGCCCAGAAGCCAAGCATGGCAGCTGGGTGGGGGCTAAGGAGGAAGCTGGCTTTAGGGGACCCCTTATGGTGGGACTTTTGAAGTGATGTCTACTAACCACTTTTAAGCTCTTCTCTCTTTCTGCCTTGGAATTTCTTTCTATATTCCCCGATCTGTAGCAAAGTCAAGCACTGGGACTGGGCTTGGCATTTCCATGGGGAATGAAAAGAAGGACCACATCCACATTTTGAGTGGGTGAAGTGCATTCATCAAACCCTCCACTTTCATCCAGGTCCTCTGTAGTGTGTTTGTTTAAAAACAAGCATTTAAAAGAAGATGCCCGATTTTAGTACCATGAGATTATTACCCACTATTGTCTTCCGTGAATCTTTTTTCTGTTGGCTCAAGAATGCAAAACTGTAGCAAGTCTCAAAGGGTTCCTACTATTGAAAGGTTTGCTGTAGATTAAAAATAGCATGGCCGTTTATCTTCTGCTGCTGGGGTATTGGTTTACTTTTCTCACAGAAACAGGCTTTAATTACAGAGCAAGGAATAAACTGGACTTGATTGCTCCTTGGAAAGACTGACATTTTAGTCTCTCCCACAAAACACTTATTGATGTTGATATAAGAGGAAGAGGAGTCAGAATACAAAAGAGCTTTGTGTTGCCAGCAGTTGGAAAAGCATCCTTTGTCTTCCCAACTTAGGCGTTTTGATTGGGAAGTCAGTGAGAGAGAGTAAACATCAAACACAACATCGTCATTTTCCCGGTCTCTTTGTGGCTGTGCTTTAGAAAACACCCACAGTAAGACAATCGAAGTTTTTTAGCTGCTGGAGGGAAAAAGAAAAGAAAATGAAAACTGATCATGCTTAGGAAATTCACGCTTAGGAAAATATTATTTACAATAATTATAGCAGCACTTTTCACACACGTTGAAAGATGGATAATGATTTAACATTTAAAAGGAAGAGAAAACCCCTCGTTCAGGTAATTGGTGACATATAAACCCCTCTGTGAATGCAGTTTGGTTTTAATTACAATTCACGTGCAGTGGTATATTTCAAAAGAAGAGAAAGTACAGGTATTCAGGACTCAAGACATCAGGGATTCTTTTCCAACCATAGTGAGGGGTTTCATGACATTCCTTAGAGAAATACTCCTCGCAAGTAGGTAAACATTTGCTGTTAGCTAGGTAAAGAACACTGACTTGTAAACAGAAAGATTCCTCGGAAAACAACTGTTAAGTACACAGATAAAGGGGCAACATTAGGAAGGCCCATCAGAGAGGCAGTGCAAATGGAGAGATCTTCACGAAGAACTACACTTAGCTAGAAATATTTTCTGTATTTAGATTAAAAATGCCATCCTGTCAGCTGTTTGGCTTGAGGTCTAACTTTTTTCTGTATTATCACAGCAAGTCCAAGCAAGATGGGATGGAAGGAGAGAAAGAGAGTATCTTCCATTGATTCCAGAGAATACAAAAGTAGGAGATTTTATTTAAGCATTTTCCAAAATGAGAGGAAAGTAAAATCAAACACAATATTTAAGAAAATAAAAGGCGATGTGAAAAGCCTTTGAAGTCCACACAATTTCTTAACATTTCTCAGGAGAGTGTGATACTCGTAGGGAGCTGTGAGGACTCCAAGACAAGAATTCACTTCCAGGCAGCTTAAGCTAGTTCTTGGCACCCTCAAACCTGCACCATTCTCGCGTGCAGAAGGAATGCTTTAAATAACTCATGAAAATGGCAAAGTAGAATTTCAGATTTCAAAACATCTCCGTGTGAAGCAACCCAAAGGAGCAGCATCAGAATCGCCGTTCCCTGTCAGTATTTCCCCCTCTGGGTCTGTGGCACTGTGGCAGGATATAGCACAAAGCAAATGGGACATATTACTTCTGCTTTTGAAAGACTGCCTCCGTGATTATTTCCTTTTGAAATTGTGGTACTAAGTCAAGTTTCTTTTTATGGACTGGTAAACAAAACTGAAAATAAATAAAGTTATTTTTATAAATAGTAGGACAGTAGCAACATTAGCAAGATATCCAATGGTGAGTCCCATTTCAATGACTAATTTCTATAGGAACGTGTTTAGTGCTATGATTATGTTCAACTAGTTTTTAATCTACAAGACATAGTTATTCAGCAGGAGCATCAGACATATTATTTATTTAAAGGTAGTTAAAAATAAGTTAGAAATTATTTAGGTAATGGGCTCACTGCTTTTGGTAAATTGAGAAAATGGCTGTAATTCTAAATTAGTACTGATTGTCCAACTTTTCTAGATCAACTGACTCCCAGATTCTGTATGTTATTATCACAGAAATAGGAAGGCCAGTCTGAGCCTATATTATAAGTGGTAAACCCATAAAGGAAAGACAGAACTATCATTCTGGGAGGGTAACTTGGATCCTCACTTTCTGGAATAGTGCCATGGGTCTGAATTCACAGATGCTGTGGTACTGTCACGATTACTCAGCTCCCTAGGTTACAGTGGCTCAACTTCTGCCACTGGCATTTTAACCTGTGCCCCAACTGTTTTATTTGTCATATTGCCACCTGTGTACTCAGACCAAAACAGAAGGGATGGCTAGAAGCCATAGTATTGATGGCTGAGGTCAAAAGAGAAAGTCATGAAATTTCATTGGGCTGCTAGGGGAAAGGATCCCTATCTCTGAACTCATCTCAAGGTCATGACTACCTTCTCATTAAAGACTTGTAACGATGCCCTTAAAATAAACACACACCTATAATAGGCTTGCTTATGCGGCTAGTGATTATCTTCACAAATGTGATCTCTTAATCTGTAAGCAGCATTGACCATATGAGAAGGCACACCTGCTATAATTTCTTGAACTTTGTATGTTTAAGCCTGTTACTTAACCAATAGATGATAGATGCTTAGATGAGATACCTGATCACATCAGAGCAAACAATTTTTCTCTGATTCAACACTATATAATTTACAGTCCCACCTCAGAGATATTGGGGTTTGGTTCTAGATCACTGCAATAAAGCAAATAATTACAATAAACCAAATAACAAAATTTTTTTGGTTTCCTTGTGCATAGAAATGTTATGTTTATACTATATTGTAGTCTATTAAGTGTGCAATAGCATTATAACAAAGATTACCTTAACTTAAAAATACTTTATTCGTAAAAAATGTTAAACATCATCTGAGCCTATTGGAACAATGGGGTCAACAGATTTGCTTGAAGCAGGAGTGCCACAAATCTTCAATTTGTAAAAAATACACTATCTGTGAAGCACAGTAAGCAAAGTGCAATAAAACAGTCTATGCCTGTATATCACTATTTCCTTATGATATGTGGTAAATGGGGGGAAATATAAAGGAAAATCAGATTGGGAAGGTCTTATTTTGATTTATAAAATGGCCAGAAAGAGGTCTCTTTCATTATGAATCTTGGGGATGAGGCGTTGGAACATATAAACCTCTAAGAGAAAGGATCTTGGAATCTGATCAAAGTATGAAAACGTTTGTGGTTTCTCTTATGAGACTAACTAGCAAAGTTGGCTCAGTTGCTACACATACAGTAGTAATAAGATAAGGAACTGAAATTCATCCTCTGCATTATTTTAAGAGCCTATACCAAAATCTAGCAACAGAGAACTTCTCCTAAGTGGTGATAAACATTATAAATGCTCCTTGTGCAAGTTGTTTTTTCTCAGAAAAAAAAAAAGGAAGATCTTTCTTATAAGAAGCAGTTTTATAATGGGTTTCTTTATCACCTTGGATGGTATTGATCAAGTCACTTTACCTCACTGGACCCCAACTTCCATATTTATAAAGCCAAGGAAATTATCTAGTTGGTTTCTGAGTTTCCTTTTAGTACTGAGAGCCCTTGATTCCAAGACACTCCCAGTTGCCTGTACAGAATCCTATTACAAAGCAAATGGTAAGCATAGTCAAGGTATTAAAATAATACTAATGCTTCATCTCCCTGTGACTTGGTTATCTCTGACAGTGGGTACCTGGCATTCTGTTTGTGTATCACAGGAAATCACTAATTGCTGCTTTCTATTAAAGCAAATGGGATCAATGATTTGAAGGGAAGTGTCTATTCTTAGTAAAACAGGCCTTCGTATATAGGTGCTGCTTCTTTGTCAGAGGAGATATGAAATCTATCTTTTGGTGAAAAGTCAATGGTCTAGGAACTGGTTCTACATCCAGAGGCTAAATCAAAAGGTAGTTTCTGTATCAGTGGTACTTAATATCCTGAATTAAAACTTAGATAACTCTGTATTTTGGAATACTTATCAATATATTAACTGCATATTAAATCGTGCTGAGAATGTGCAAAGGTTTTACGGAGCCTAATTTCTATCCACTGCATGAATTTCTCTGTTGAAATTCCATAAGCTTTTAAATTGTTTCTAACCCCTATGGCATAGGTAGCTTGTGGGGATAGAAGGGATACCAGCCCAATTTCTCCTCTTCAGAACTAACAAGTGTCAGAGCTAAAAAATGTTAGTGAAGGTTTGAGTAGCAAAGGGCCTGAGATAACTGGTTTATGTTTGTTACAGGAAACAAGTCTAGTGTAACTCTCAGAATGGTGTACTGGCCAGAAAATAAATAGCTAGATTTCTGGAAGTTGCAAGCAGGGCTGCATTTGCAAAGTCTATAATAGGAAAGGAAATGAATAGATTTACAAGTGACACTTTTAACAACCAGTTTTGCCCAATTCCAGAACCCCGCATGCCATGAAAGTAAGCCAATGAGGACTGAGATTTTTACCTTACGCAAGCTCTGTGTATTGGCACAACTCTTCTTGGAATTATGGCAAGTATGCTTGCCTCTTTGGAAAAAGGAAAGAAAAAAGCAACTCATTAGCTGTACTCTAGGAGAACAAATTAGGATCCGATTACATAGTTTAGCTGGCAAATTAATTTGTGAATTTTCCAACATTTTTAAGAGCATACGTGTTGAAGTGCCGAACTCCTGCCCCTGCTGAAGCTTGTAGGGCCCTTTTGAGACACATAGATACAGAGAGAAAATATGTAAAATAATGAGAAGAATTTTCATGATGTTTAGTGATATTTGCTCTTAGAGTTCTATTAATTTAAGAGAATGACTTGCAACTGTTACTGCATTAAGAAACTTGGCAAGCACCAGAGTCTAATTATTTCTGCTACAGCACTTGCACATGCACAAAAGAAAGGAAACCATTCATGGAATGTGTATATATATTCATGGCTATTCTTATGTTATTGTGATTTACTTCCCAGAAATTTGCCCCCCTTCTTCCTCCATGCTGAATAAGGAAGTATACACACATGGCATTACATTTCTGACAATCAGTATCCCCGGGAGGGCTGGCCCCAAATAGGAGATGCTGGTTAGGAAGGCTGTTAATAAACTCTTAGCATATGTCCTATAGATACCCCAAAGATGTAGCTCTTTCTTGACTGTATTCATCAGTGTTTGCTTGATGATAAATCTTCATTGTGTGATATTGTTCTAAGCAATGGAGAGAGATGCTTTCCAGCTTTCACTCCAGACCCACTAAATTCCAAGAGTCATTGTGACTACCCAACGCACCCCAACCCCATATCTAAGCTCTTCCTGTAAATCTCTTTTTGAAGATCACTGCTCAATCTTCAGGTTGTCATGGGTAGTCTTGGGGAGGGCTGCTATACTATACTTTCTTTTAGGATGCCTCAGCTAATTATGTAGAATGTGGAAAATTCAAAATGCCTCCTCTCCCCAGGGCCTTCTGCAATATGCCTTATATTGTTAAAAATACTTGCTCTTTGGTGATTTGTGACTAAGTTAAAGAAAAATAAAATAACTCTTTCTTGACTGACCCACTTGGCTGAACCACCTCACCCTAATGCCTCCAAAGGACTTCCCTAGGAAGGGTAAGATTAAAGAGATTTCCAGAATCTCTGTTCATCAGGACACAGATGTGTGTTGTCTTGACCAGGAAGAACTCCTGTGATAACTCTAGTTCACAATGTACTTTTAAAACTGAGTCAGTAAGTCAGAAATTATCTAAGGAATGGGAACACATGGAGACAGGGATCAGTCCAAGCTCAGCTCAGCCCAGCTCAGCAAACTGAATCGACAACTATCAAAAGGTTATGATTTCAAATAAAGTCTGGTGTTTAACTAGTAATAATGTACCAATGTCAGTTTCTTACTGGTGCTAGTGGTGTGTATGAATCAGGACAGTGTCATTTCTGTGAGACGCTGTGTCCAGTATTCTGCTCTACATGTTATAGTTTCAGCAAATATACTACGGTCTGTAAGATGTTAACAATGGGGAAAACTGGGTATATAGGAACTCTATGTGCTCTCTTTGCAACTTTCCTGTAATTCCAAATTTGGTCCAAAATTAATATTTTTTAAAATTGCCCTCTAAAGTCATTCATTTTACTCACAATGCCCCATCTCTTCCTCTTCTCATTTTTCTTTTCCCCACGATACTTTATTCTCCAGGTTCCCCTTTTTATTTTAGACTCCCAGCTCTACCTGTTTTCCCTCCTGGATTGCTGCAGCGGTCCCAACACCAACCATACTTTCCTTCTGTGCACCCACTTCTCATTCATACTATATGTAGTTCTGGCCCTCTGCTCTCTTGCTTGCATTTTTGGATTCCTGATTATTTTTTAAATTGTAGAGGTCTTTATAGTTTACAAAGCAGCTTCTCATGTACTCTTATTTGATCCTCGTAACATTCCAGTGAGTTAGTCTTAAGTATTACTCCCATTTAATACATGATAATAATGGAAGTTCAGAGAGGCTAAATGATATAAGTGGTTAGCTCAACATCATCCATCATCAACATCAGAGTTGGGACTTAAATTCAGAAATCTTGACTCTTCAATTATATCGCATTGCCCAGAAGTTAACTAATGATTTTCACTTTTAGTCTACATTTTTTCACTAGTTTTTGAAATTTGTGAGGAATTTTGAAGGAGAAATAAAGATTCAGATACTCTCTTGTCTTGATATGACATACAATATAATGATACAAGTAGATAAAAACAACACAATTGCTAAACTTAAAAATAAGCTCAATCCACTTAAGTGCCCGAGTGGGGTCAGATTTTCTCATTGAATGCAATACTTATAGAAGGGTAGAACTGGAAGGCCATTATCACCATCTAGTTGACCATGCACCTCACAGATGAGGAAACAGTGGAAGGGAAAATGATGAGAGCTCACTAACTTATTTTAAACTTTTCTTGGACACACAAGAAGACTAATTTGCTAACTTCCTCTGAATCTACTTGGTACTGAATTCTGTCCAACAGGATATAGGCGGAGATGATATACATCACTCCTAGGCCTTAACATAGAATGTCTTAAACATCTTCAATGTTTTCTTTCCCCCCAGTGTGTGCTGCTGGAAGGGAAGGACTTCTCCACTTCAGAAAAGCTAAAGAGCATTGGATGTCACGTGAGTGAGAAACCAGCTCTTATTGCCTTAAATCTGGGGATCATGGATAGAATAGCCTAGCTTGTCTTGACTAATAAATGGAAGTCCGTCACTACTGTAGCTTGCTTAGGCTTGCTTAGATAGTAAACTATCTGCTACTGCTAGTGATATCAGCCAGGTGTCTCCAGTCAAGTATTTGATCTTTACAAATGTTCATCTGTGTCAACATAGACCTAGCTCTAGAGTATTCTTTTTTGCCCCTTGATCTAAATGTGAATGAACTCACTCCTTCAAATTTTCAGAAACCCATCATTACACATATATGTATGTCTCTGCATAGGAAAGGGCCTTGAAATAGTGGTGGGGAAAGGAACAGGATGGGGCTGGAGAAGAGGGAAGAGGGAGAGGATGGAAAAATGATGCTTTAACATTATCAACTGTATTATTTAAATATCTTTACATTGAAAGTGTATTTATGTACTACTTTTAAATTTTAAAAATGGAAAAATGTGAAAGAAATCCCAGGTCAACACAACTACTCATGCAACTGCTATGCTCTTCTTTCAAAATATACTGAAGTTCTATCAACCCTTCAGGTCTCATTCTAATGTGACGCCTCCCTCCCTGGCTGCTTTTCCTGACCCTTTTCAGGAGGAAGGAAATTTCCTTCTTCTGAATGCATATAGCAATCTGTGGTTGTTTATTTATGCAGTGCCTTTGTCTTTGTCTTGTATTTTAGTTAGGCGGGCACAAATTCTATTTCCCTTATTAGATCGAAGTTTTCTGACAAGTAGAAAATATCCTGCTCTTCATGTAACTTGTCAGAAAAAAAAAATCAAAATAAAAATCAGAGAATTTATGGAATGACAGTGTGACTAGCTTGACAACTCCTCTCTCCAAAAGCAATGATAAAACTGAAAAAGAATGATAAAATCCACCATTTCAGTACTGCAGGCATACAACAAATTGAGAAGCATTTATTCATGAAAAGCTACTAAATTTCAGGTAAGAACAGTGGGAGTCTGTGGTGTTATAACCTGGGGCTGCTCTCATTTCCCAACCACTAGCACCTCTAGTTTCATAACCATAATAGCTCTACCATTGCTGACAAAGCCATGCAAACCAACAACTTCACTGCTGAAGGGGGCTGACTTTCTTGGAGCTAAGTGAGGCAAACTCCGAGGCCCAGAAACAACCCAGGTGCTTGTCAATAGCTAACTAGACAAATGCTTGGTGGTACGTCCATACAATGGAATACTATTCAGCAATAAAAAAGAAATGATTTACTGATGCATGTAGCAGTATGGATAGACCTCAAAATAATTATGCCAAGTAAAAGAAAACTGACAAGTGTATGTACTATATGATTTCATTTATATGCAATTCTAGGAAATGCAAACCAATCTATCATGACAGAAAGTGGTTCAGTACAGATGAGAGTAGAAAGGGAAGGGAAGGATTACAAGGGGCATGAGGAAACTTTTGTACACTATTTTGTTGTGGTGATGGTTTTACAGATGCATACATTTGCCAAAACTTAAGAAACTGTACACCTGAAATAAGTGCAGTTTATTATAAGTTAATTACACCTTAATCTAGATGTTTTAAAGTTTTCCTTACCCCCAAAATTGTTGAGTTGCATCAGTCCTGCCTAAAATCTATGATATGTATAGTCTGTGACTCCATTCAGCATTGATATAAAGCTTTAAGTCCCCAGGGGTGTATAAAAGCTATAAGAAGCATGATTTAGAAGAAACAGAATCACTGTACTTAAGAAACAGTGGTTCCAAGATTTATAAATGTAAAAATGGAGTGTTAGAAGTAAAGCTCAGTCATCTAGTTTAGCCTTTCATATTCTACTTGAGGAAACTATACTCAGAAAGAGAAAGGAACCTAGATGAGGTCAACTGGCAGCTAAGTAAAGACTTTAAGACATGCTTTTCTGCTGTTGGATAATGGAAACCATAGGAATCAAATACAGACTTTGTTGATCTATCATTTACTTGGGATATTTCTGTTCAGAAGAATCACATAACAAGAACCACAATAAAAATCTCATTTTTTCCCTTAACTTCCATTGACTTTTGCAAAAATTACGCAAAGCCAAACCTGTATTTTGAGATGTTGTCTTCTGTTTAAGCCTTCTTTCCCCTTCTCATTCTGATTGTTTTCATTTAGTTTAAATCTTTGCAGAAGGTTCTTTAAATCTCTGACAGAGCCCAAACCAGCTGTGTTTGCTATTGAGGGTGGAGATAGAAACAATATTTACTAGCAAAAGCAAGATCATACTTGAGAGGGAATAAAATCAATTGGCAACAAGGGAAATAGTATATGCTAATCTGGAACAGTTTTTGACTCCATCGCTGCTTTTACCTTTGGCAAAGAAGGTCCAAATTAATTCTGTAAGAGGGGAGGGGTCATTTTGTGTGCATTTCTTTTTTGTTTTTAAATTTAATGATTTGAGAGAGAAAGGAAAGGAGAAAGAGAGTGAAACATCGATTTGTTGTTCCACTTATTTATGCACTTATTGGTTGACTTTTGTATGTGTCCTGATGGGATTGAACCCGCACCTTTCGCTTATGGGGACGATACTCTAACCGACTGAGCTACCCAGCCAGGGCTGTGTGCATTTCTAACGGATGACTAGAAAGAGGCACAGGAGGAATGCCTCCTCTTGCTCTTAAATTGAGGCATCAGTTATAGTCTAGTTCTTTCCATGGCAGAGTAGAAAAAGGCGTAGGTGCTGAAGTCAGACATAACTGAACTCAACTCCTGAGACTTCCACTTGTGGATAATTTTCTCTCTCTCTCATGACTTCATCTATAAAACAGAGGTGATAGTGCCTACTTTATAGTGGAATTATTATAAAATTTAGAAATAATATGTGTAAATTCCATTTACAGTGCCAGATTTATATAACTGACACGTAGGCACTCAATAAATGATAACTGTTACTATTTATTATTTAAAGACTTAGCACATAACTATGAAAAAAGATATTGCTGGGAGCAGGAACATACCTACCGCACTTGGCAATTCTTTTTACTCATACAGGAGCTGCTGATATTTTGCCCCTCAGCTTCCAGCTGTTTCCTTCTGCTTACCTGATGCAGTATAAGAAAATTTCCCTATAGGTTTCTGCAGAGGCAGCCAACACTTAGGTTGTGAATCTTTGCTTGAGTTGGGTGAGAAATGTGTGTGTTTTTTCCTTTCATGCCTAGAAGGACATACTTTCTCAAACACAGGGAGGAACTTAGCTGACTGTGAGACCTTGATTAAGTCATTTAATTAATTTTTTCCTTCATAAATTAATAAGCCTTATGCAGGTATAGTTATTCCCTCAATCATGTTTCCCTAGCCCTTTATAAATGTTTTTGCCATGATAATTATCACAGTGTGTCATGGGTATTAGCTTACACTGCTACTGGTGTATCCACAGCTGAATTTTGAGTCTCTCAAGGACAGGGACTGTATTCCCCCTTTGTGTTCTCAGCACATGACACAGTGACTGCACATAGCTCAACCTCTATAAATATCTGTGGAGCAAGATATCAGAAATCTCAATTATGCTAGATCAAATCAGTTTATGTCTCCTTTAGAATATTAGATGTGTCTAAAGTTTCTGTGGACTACAGTGACAAACACAGTGTTCCAACAGCTTCCATTAATTAAATGGAGCAGATTTAAAAGTTGGAAAATGCCTTTGTATTGAGTTTGAGTTTAGACTTAAAAGAGTATATCTAATTCTTTGAGGAAGGATAAATGAAGATGTGTTAGGATCACAGTTAGAAATGATAGAATACTATACAGGTCAATAATATGTCAGACTCAGGCGAGGGTTGAGGGGACAAATCTTTCAAAATTAGTTTTGGGAAGCAGAAACATCGGCCATCATGAGTAATCTACCAT